>NC_044931.1:14100287-14105252 GCF_003576645.1 Ipomoea triloba | reverse complement strand
GGGGGGGGGGGGGGGGGGGGTATTGGAGAGTAGAAACGTATGCTGATGAAGAAGAGAAACACGAGGGGCACATGCGTCTTTTATGTTGCTTATTAGTTGTAACCACTTTATTCATTGTATATATTCTCCGTATTATCAGACTGTAAGATTTGATTCTTATCAATGTAGTTCACCATTTTCCAGTCACTGCTTAGTTCCTCCATCTTCATCTGTTCACTGCATTCACATTCTAATACACAAGGAACCCAACCCCCACACTATACATACTCCAACCTGGAGAGCCAACTCTAGAAACTAGAGAGTCCAACTCCAATGATGTTTGAAGGAGCCCAACCTACTGCCTCGAGCCATGACTTGAGGTCATGTGATCCACCGTTGTTTTGTTGGGTGAGGATATGATAGTGCCTATGCCAACTCTTCACTTTCCAGGCAAATTCGGTAGAAAACTCGCCTGTAGTTGCTGATTGAGCAGGAATGCAAGGCGCAAAGTAGTGTTGGAGCTGGTTGGTATTTGCCCCAACTCAACATTACAGATAAGTATTGGTCTCCTTCTATGGCAATCGAGGCAGATTCTACAGAATGAATCCCCTTCTACATACAACTCATAAAACTCTCCTTCCATTTGAAGCTCAACACAAGTGTTTAGCCTATTCAATTCGAGAGACTGTGTATAAATTGAGTTCATAGGATTGTTACAAAAAAGGTGAGCGATTTCTTATAAAATAAGAAGACATTAAGAAATTTTTGTGATCACTGGTGTCTCAATGGATGGATGGATTGTTTAGAATGAGAGTATTTATGAGTTTTAAAGAAGGAGTTGGCAAGTAGAAGATGGCAGGCATCTTTAGAGGTGGCTGATGATGTTGGTTTTGAATCCTTTTTTGGCATCTTTCTCATCTTTATCGCGTGAAATGAGTAAAGGAAGTAAAACGAAACGGTTTGAAACTCTCTTCACGAGTTTGACAATAAAGCCAGCTTATGTTGCACTTAATTGGCTTTCTATTGGAGTGATGGAAGGGGTGATTAAGTTGTGAATAGCTATAAATGAAATAATTTTCGTTTCGTACAGAAATATCTATTTTTAATATAATGAATACTTGAAGATTTTATGAAGGTGATCATAATAATGACTAATGTAAAAAATATCATGTGATTTAGTATATACTATTATCTCCGTCCCATTTTGGTTGTCTGATTCGTTTAAAGAGGCTTGACTGAAGTTATTTTTTAATTTAATTTTTCATAATATTAAGTTTAGCATTAATATATAAAATTTATATATTTAGAAACTGCATTAAAACTACTATTAAACACAAAAAATTTAAATTTAAAAATAAAAACAATAACTAAAGAAAATAAGCAATAAAAAAAGAGTTGATTTGACCAATGAATAGTAAATAAGACAGGTAAAATTGAACAGAGGGAGTATAATTTAATAAAATTGGGGAAGAAAATACTATTTGAAACTTTGCTTCCGGTCTTGAGGTGCATGTTTTGCTATTAAACAAAATTGAAAGAAGATTAATCGATGGAACATTTTTTATCCATAAATTATAGCCTTGGTATAAAATTGGTCATCGTGTTATATGCGTAATAATTTTTGACCACTAACCCGGCATTTGGTTAGAGAGAAGGAGTTAGGCGGGAAAAGAATTGCAATTCCATTGGAAAAGAATAATGCGGGAATAAAGTGAGAGTTTAAATTCTAGTGTTTGGTTTGCATTACTAAAATTATTGGGAATTTCAATTCCAATGTTTGATATACATGGGAATTGGGAGGGAATAAGTAGTATAAAGTCTAAAATGTCCATTATTATTATTGTTGTTGTTGTTGTTGTTGTTGTTGTTGTTGTTATTATTATTATTATTATTATTATTATTATTATTATTATTTATAACTAACAAATGAATTCACAAATTGTTAGAGTTGTTGCATATAAATAATACAAATTTTGAAGAGTTATGCATATAAAGAATTCAAAGTAATATACACAAAAGTTGTTGTATATAAATAACACATATAAAGAATGAAAATTTTGAATAGTTGGTGCATATAAAGATTTAAATTAAATGAACATACACAAAGGGAAGTCGAAGAATAATACACGCTATAACTTAGAAGGGAATGTCATGTATCAATTTTAGGTTAAAAAAAGAGGGGTAATTTTGTATCACAACTATCTTTTTTTCTTCCTAAAATCTATGGAATTAAAATCTCAAGGGGGCCATGGGATTCTAATTCTGTAAAAAATGAGGGAATTGCAATTCCACGAAATTCCAATTCCATCCAACCAAACGAAGGAATTTTGTTGCATTCAAAATTAGGTTGGAATTAAGTGGAAATGGAATTGTAATTTCCTCCAACCAAACACCCTGTAAGTTGTGCGTGAAGTGACAATTTTAGTCTCTCAGGAACTATTTCTGCTACAAATATGTCATTTAATAAAGTGACGGATTTGGTCCATCAATTCATAGACTAAACTCGTCACTTTGCTCATAACTAAAGAGTTAAAGATAATCACACATATAACTCATGGACTAAATCTGATCTATACCACAAATATACCCGAAAGACAAAAAATATAATTTTTCCTTAATGGATTACTAAATGAAAAACATGTATGGATTGATTTAATCGATTACATTATGACATAATAATGTAAATCTTGTGAAAAGAAAATTTAGTGTTGGCTTGAAGTTAAAGAATTGGATCTGTTGCATAAGATTTTTTTTTAATACATAGATATTCTGATTTATGTCAAACTAATCTTAACCTCTATTTTCCACTCCAAGAATAACTAGAGCTGATGTAAATCCAAGTGGCATTAGTAGTTTTTTAGTCAATCCCCGACCTTACTATACGCACAAGGAACACAACCCACACACTATACATATTCTAACTTGGGGAGCCAACTCTAAAAACTAGAGAGCCCAACTCCAATGACGTTTGAAGGAGCTCAACCTACCACCTCGAGCTGTGACTTGAGGTCATGTGATCCACCGATGTTTTGCTGGGTGAGGATATGATAGTGTCCATGCCAACTCCACATTTTACAACTCATAATACTCTGATCACATCAATTTTCTAATGTGAGGCTATCTCATATGCTCTCCAACAAGAGGTTATTACAAAACCTTCCCAACTCCATTTTTCCCAACTAAAATATGTATACTTTGAGAATCAATGTCATTATTTACTCATTATCCGTTATAATGGTATGCTTTTGAAATTTTTGGAAAATGGAGAGGTGAATGAAATTTTTGGAAAAAAGAAAAAGATAAAAAAAAAACTGAAAATCTCGAAAAAAAAAACAGAAAAGAAAAAAAGAAGAAGAGAAATTTGAGAAAATGGTGAAAGAAAGGAAAATAAGGGAGTTATTGATGATTTGTTATGATGGTGGATTATAATAGACGAGGAAGAGAACTAGCTTGTTTTTAGTTTAAGATTATAATCCTCTACTAATTCCTGGGCTTAATTGAATTTCCTTGTTCCTTTTATTCCATAAGCCACTTACCTTTTGCCCCATTACATACGAAAAGAAAGACCTTTTGACTCATGTTTGTCATATATTTTTACTAGTGCACTTTTGATAGACAAGCAAGCTTATGGTAAGTATACATTCAAGAGAGGACTTGTGTGAACCCCTTCTTAAACACTTGAGTGATTGAGTGTAAACTGTTAGGACTACAATTCTATATTGTCTTACATACATATGATTTTATTTGAAGTGTTATGAAGTATTATATATGTGTATGCTAGTTCTTTTGAGTTGATTTCCTGGTTGATTTAATTTGGTCTTGGATAGTATTTATTCTTTGGTTCCTTGCTAAGGGACTAGCAAAGTCCAAGTGTGGGGGATTTGTTAGGCATTTATTTGATAATATTTGACTATTTGTAGAGTGCTTGAATATATTTTTGTTAGTGTCCTCACAAATTAGCTTGGTGTTTAATTTGATTAAATTTAGTTTGGGAGATAATAAGGGATTAGGATTATATTTGCATTAAATTTGATTAAATTTAGTTTGTGAGATAATAAGGGATTAGGATTATATTTGCATTAAATATGGCCTTCATAATCTTAAATTAATGGAATTAGTTCCTTGATTTATTATTATAATAAGCCTATGTTTCTAGCCCACATGTGCATTTAATTAAATTGCAAACTTGATACTTTGAGTTTTCTTTTATCATTAGCAATTGAAAAGCATGAGACAATTGGAGTATCATGGTTGGCAAATTACGGTCCATACAGCTATGTGGACCACGGTTGAAAATGATATCGTTTTGATGTTAAAAAAAATTCTTTGCTCCATTTGTGTGTTAGAATAATGAATATTTTGGGGTAAAATAATGTATTTTATGTGTTAGAATAATATAGTTTGTAAGTGTTAGAATAATAAAATTTCTGGGGTAAGATAATGCATTTAATGAGTTAAATATATTATACTTTATGTGTTAGAATAATGTATTTTATGAGTTAGAATAATGGGTATGTATAATGTATTTTATGTAGAATAATGAAATAAGATAATGTATATTTTATGATTTAAAATAATGTATTTTATGTATTAGAATAATGAAATTTTCGAGTTAAGATAATGTATTTTATGAATTAAATTAAAATAATATACTTTATGTGTTAAAATAATGTATTTTATAAATTATAATAATGTATTTTATGTGTTTCTAAACCATGGTCCACACAACTCCGCGTAATAATGATTGAACATTGCTGCTTGCTTGGTGGGCAGTTTAATACGAAGGGACGGAAGAGAAATGAAGAATAGGAAAAAAGAAAATAAAAGAGAGAAAAGAGGAGATCAAGAAAGGAAAAGAAATGACGCAGACGACGGGCGAGAGACGTATCTTGCCATTTGTAAAATGCCACATCTGAATTTTTGTTTTATTTTTAATGGCACGCATGTTTTTTTTTTTTTTTTTTTTTGAGTACTACTGACTCGGTT
>NC_044931.1:14097155-14099287 GCF_003576645.1 Ipomoea triloba | reverse complement strand
TTAGGTTCTTCCCATTTCCTAAAAAAAGCGGTAAAGTGCATGAAAAATATGGAAATGTAAGTCTGTACTCCACGCACAGGGAACCTAATGTTTTAGTGGGACACATCTCAAGCAAGAAACTCATAGGTAACCGGAGTATATGTTAGTCCTCTCCATTCGAATACTTTGCTCCATTGCGGTTGTCTTAGCAACCGATTTACCATGTCTTCAAACCCAAATTCCCTTAGCACACTCGGATCAAAGTATTTCACTCCAATTAAATTCTCTGACTTATACATATCCACAAGCGCCAATTGTTCATGAGTTAAGCCTCGAAGGACCCTTCTTCCTCTTGCATTAGGTTCAACTTGTGGTGGTGGAGGTGGTGGTTCTGCTCTTGCCATTGTTCGGCTTGTGCTTCTTCCTCATAATTCCTTTTCAAGGCTTGCTCTTTGGTTCTTTCCATTTCCTAAAAAAAGCGATAAAGTGCATGAAAAATAAGGAAATGTAAGTCTGTACTCCACGCATAGGGAACCTAATGTTTTAGTGGGACACATCTCAAGCAAGAAACTCATAGGTAACCGGAGTATATGTCGGTCCTCTCCATTCGAATACTTTGCTCCATTGCGGTTGTCTTAGCAACCGATTTACCATGTCTTCAAACCCAAATTCCCTTAGCACACTCGGATCAAAGTATTTCACTCCAATTAAATTCTCTGACTTATACATATCCACAAGCGCCAATTGTTCATGAGTTAAGCCTCGAAGGACCCTTCTTCCTCTTGCATTAGGTTCAACTTGTGGTGGTGGAGGTGGTGGTTCTGCTCTTGCCATTGTTCGGCTTGTGCTTCTTCCTCATAATTCCTTTTCAAGGCTTGCTCTTTGGTTCTTCCCATTTCCTAAAAAAAGCGGTAAAGTGCATGAAAAATAAGGAAATGTAAGTCTGTACTCCACGCATAGGGAACCTAATGTTTTAGTGGGACACATCTCAAGCAAGAAACTCATAGGTAACCGGAGTATATGTTAGTCCTCTCCATTCGAATACTTTGCTCCATTGCGGTTGTCTTAGCAACCGATTTACCATGTCTTCAAACCCAAATTCCCTTAGCACACTCGGATCAAAGTATTTCACTCCAATTAAATTCTCTGACTTATACATATCCACAAGCGCCAATTGTTCATGAGTTAAGCCTCGAAGGACCCTTCTTCCTCTTGCATTAGGTTCAACTTGTGGTGGTGGAGGTGGTGGTTCTGCTCTTGCCATTGTTCGGCTTGTGCTTCTTCCTCATAATTCCTTTTCAAGGCTTGCTCTTTGGTTCTTCCCATTTCCTAAAAAAAGCGGTAAAGTGCATGAAAAATAAGGAAATGTAAGTCTGTACTCCACGCATAGGGAACCTAATGTTTTAGTGGGACACATCTCAAGCAAGAAACTCATAGGTAACCGGAGTATATGTCGGTCCTCTCCATTCGAATACTTTGCTCCATTGCGGTTGTCTTAGCAACCAATACCATGTCTTCAAACCCAAATTCCCTTAGCACACTCGGATCAAAGTATTTCACTCCAATTAAATTCTCTGACTTATACACGTCCACAAGCGCCAATTGTTCATGAGTTAAGCCTCGGAGGACCCTTGTTCCTCTTGCATTAGGTTCAACTTGTGGTGGTGGAGGTGGTGGTTCTGCTCTTGCCATTGTTCTGCTTGTGCTTCTTCCTCATAATTCCTTTTCAAGGCTTGCTCTTAGGTTCTTCCCATTTCCTAAAAAAAGCGGTAAAGTGCATGAAAAATAAGGAAATGTAAGTCTGTACTCCACGCATAGGGAACCTAATGTTTTAGTGGGACACATCTCAAGCAAGAAACTCATAGGTAACCGGAGTATATGTCGGTCCTCTCCATTCGAATACTTTGCTCCATTGCGGTTGTCTTAGCAACCGATTTACCATGTCTTCAAACCCAAATTCCCTTAGCACACTCGGATCAAAGTATTTCACTCCAATTAAATTCTCTGACTTATACACGTCCACAAGCGCCAATTGTTCATGAGTTAGGCCTCGGAGGACCCCTGTTCCTCTTGCATTAGGTTCAACTTGTGGTGGTGGAGGTGGTGGTTCTGCTCTTGCCATTGTTCGGCTTGTGCTTCTTCCTTCATAATTC
>NC_044931.1:14087850-14091581 GCF_003576645.1 Ipomoea triloba | reverse complement strand
GTCCTCTCCATTTGAATACTTTGCTCCATTGCGGTTGTCTTAGCAACCGCTTTACCATGTCTTCAAACCCAAATTCCCTTAGCACACTCGGATCAAAGTATTTCACTCCAATTAAATTCTCTGACTTATACATATCCACAAGCGCCAATTGTTCATGAGTTAAGCCTCGGAGGACCCTTCTTCCTCTTGCATTAGGTTCAATTTGTGGTGGTGGAGGTGGTGGTTTTGCTCTTGCCATTGTTTGGCTTGTGCATGCTTCCTCATAATTCCTTTTCAACGCTTGCTCTTTGTTTCTTTCCATTTCATAAAAGAAGAGGTAAAGTGCATGAAAAATAAGGAAATGTAAGTCTGTACTCCACGCATAGGGAACCTAATGTTTTAGTTGGACACATCTCAAGCAAGAAACTCATAGGTAACCGGAGTATATGTCGGTCCTCTCTACTCGAATACTTTGCTCCATTGTGGTTGTCTTAGCAACCGATTTACCATGTCTTCAAACCCAAATTCCCTTAGCACACTCGGATCAAAGTATTCACTCCAATTAAATTCTCTGACTTATACATATCCACAAGCGCCAATTGTTCATGAGTTAAGCCTCGGAGGACCCTTCTTCCTCTTGCATTAGGTTCAACTTGTGGTGGTGGAGGTGGTGGTTCTGCTCTTGCCATTGTTCGGCTTGTGCTTGCTTCCTCATAATTCCTTTTCAACGCTTGCTCTTAGGTTCTTCCCATTTCCTAAAAAAAGCGGTAAAGTGCATGAAAAATATGGAAATGTAAGTCTGTACTCCACGCATAGGGAACCTAATGTTTTAGTGGGACACATCTCAAGCAAGAAACTCATAGGTAACCGGAGTATATGTCGGTCCTCTCTACTCGAATACTTTGCTCCATTGTGGTTGTCTTAGCAACCGATTTACCATGTCTTCAAACCCAAATTCCCTTAGCACACTCGGATCAAAGTATTTCACTCCAATTAAATTCTCTGACTTATACATATCCACAAGCGCCAATTGTTCATGAGTTAAGCCTCGGAGGACCCTTCTTCCTCTTGCATTAGGTTCAACTTGTGGTGGTGGAGGTGGTGGTTCTGCTCTTGCCATTGTTCAGCTTGTGCTTGCTTCCTCATAATTCCTTTTCAACGCTTGCTCTTAGGTTCTTCCCATTTCCTAAAAAAAGCGGTAAAGTGCATGAAAAATAAGGAAATGTAAGTCTGAACTCCACGCATAGGGAACCTAATGTTTTAGTGGGACACATCTCTAGCAAGAAACTCATAGGTAACCGGAGTATATGTCGGTCCTCTCTACTCGAATACTTTGCTCCATTGTGGTTGTCTTAGCAACCGATTTACCATGTCTTCAAACCCAAATTCCCTTAGCACACTCGGATCAAAGTATTCACTCCAATTAAATTCTCTGACTTATACATATCCACAAGCGCCAATTGTTCATGAGTTAAGCCTCGGAGGACCCTTCTTCCTCTTGCATTAGGTTCAACTTGTGGTGGTGGAGGCGGTGGTTCTGCTCTTGCCATTGTTCAGCTTGTGCTTGCTTCCTCATAATTCCTTTTCAATGCTTGCTCTTAGGTTCTTCCCATTTCCTAAAAAAAGCGGTAAAGTGCATGAAAAATAAGGAAATGTAAGTCTGAACTCCACGCATAGGGAACCTAATGTTTTAGTGGGACACATCTCTAGCAAGAAACTCATAGGTAACCGGAGTATATGTCGGTCCTCTCTACTCGAATACTTTGCTCCATTGTGGTTGTCTTAGCAACCGATTTACCATGTCTTCAAACCCAAATTCCCTTAGCACACTCGGATCAAAGTATTCACTCCAATTAAATTCTCTGACTTATACATATCCACAAGCGCCAATTGTTCATGAGTTAAGCCTCGGAGGACCCTTCTTCCTCTTGCATTAGGTTCAACTTGTGGTGGTGGAGGCGGTGGTTCTGCTCTTGCCATTGTTCAGCTTGTGCTTGCTTCCTCATAATTCCTTTTCAACGCTTGCTCTTAGGTTCTTCCCATTTCCTAAAAAAAGCGGTAAAGTGCATGAAAAATAAGGAAATGTAAGTCTGAACTCCACGCATAGGGAACCTAATGTTTTAGTGGGACACATCTCTAGCAAGAAACTCATAGGTAACCGGAGTATATGTCGGTCCTCTCTACTCGAATACTTTGCTCCATTGTGGTTGTCTTAGCAACCGATTTACCATGTCTTCAAACCCAAATTCCCTTAGCACACTCGGATCAAAGTATTCACTCCAATTAAATTCTCTGACTTATACATATCCACAAGCGCCAATTGTTCATGAGTTAAGCCTCGGAGGACCCTTCTTCCTCTTGCATTAGGTTCAACTTGTGGTGGTGGAGGCGGTGGTTCTGCTCTTGCCATTGTTCAGCTTGTGCTTGCTTCCTCATAATTCCTTTTCAACGCTTGCTCTTAGGTTCTTCCCATTTCCTAAAAAAAGCGGTAAAGTGCATGAAAAATAAGGAAATGTAAGTCTGAACTCCACGCATAGGGAACCTAATGTTTTAGTGGGACACATCTCTAGCAAGAAACTCATAGGTAACCGGAGTATATGTCGGTCCTCTCTACTCGAATACTTTGCTCCATTGTGGTTGTCTTAGCAACCGATTTACCATGTCTTCAAACCCAAATTCCCTTAGCACACTCGGATCAAAGTATTCACTCCAATTAAATTCTCTGACTTATACATATCCACAAGCGCCAATTGTTCATGAGTTAAGCCTCGGAGGACCCTTGTTCCTCTTGCATTAGGTTCAACTTGTGGTGGTGGAGGCGGTGGTTCTGCTCTTGCCATTGTTCAGCTTGTGCTTGCTTCCTCATAATTCCTTTTCAACGCTTGCTCTTAGGTTCTTCCCATTTCCTAAAAAAAGCGGTAAAGTGCATGAAAAATAAGGAAATGTAAGTCTGAACTCCACGCATAGGGAACCTAATGTTTTAGTGGGACACATCTCTAGCAAGAAACTCATAGGTAACCGGAGTATATGTCGGTCCTCTCTACTCGAATACTTTGCTCCATTGTGGTTGTCTTAGCAACCGATTTACCATGTCTTCAAACCCAAATTCCCTTAGCACACTCGGATCAAAGTATTCACTCCAATTAAATTCTCTGACTTATACATATCCACAAGCGCCAATTGTTCATGAGTTAAGCCTCGAAGGACCCTTCTTCCTCTTGCATTAGGTTCAACTTGTGGTGGTGGAGGTGGTGGTTCTGCTATTGCCATTGTTCGGCTTGTGCTTCTTCCTCATAATTCCTTTTCAAGGCTTGCTCTTAGGTTCTTCCCATTTTCTAAAAGAAGCGGTAAAGTGCATGAAAAATAAGGAAATGTAAGTCTGTACTCCACGCATAGGGAACCTAATGTTTTAGTGGGACACATCTCAAGCAAGAAACTCATAGGTAACCGGAGTATATGTCGGTCCTCTCCATTCGAATACCTTGCTCCATTGCGGTTGTCTTAGCAACCGATTTACCATGTCTTCAAACCCAAATTCCCTTAGCACACTCGGATCAAAGTATTTCACTCCAATTAAATTCTCTGACTTATACATATCCACAAGCGCCAATTGTTCATGAGTTAAGCCTCGAAGGACCCTTCTTCCTCTTGCATGAGGTTCAACTTGTGGTGGTGGAGGTGGTGGTTCTGCTCTTGCCATTGTTCGGCTTGTGCTTCTTCCTCATAATTCCTTTTCAAGGCTTGCTCTTAGG
>NC_044931.1:14081415-14086850 GCF_003576645.1 Ipomoea triloba | reverse complement strand
CTCATAAGGATCCGAGGATCGAAATGAGACTTAGGTTATCTCAACCTAACTCACTCAAAGGCAGGCAGACTGCCGGACTCATAAGGATCCGAGGATCTTAATGAGACTTAGGTTATCTCAACCTAACTCACTCAAAGGCATACAGACTGCCGAAATCATAAGGATCCGAGGATCGAAATGAGACATAGGTTATCTAAACCTAACTCACTCAAAGGCTGGCAGACTCCTTGACTCATAAGGATCCAAAGATTGAAATGAGACTAAGGTTATCTCAACCTAACTCACTCAAAGGCAGACAGACTGCCGAACTCATAAGGATCCTAGGATCGAAATGAGACTTAGGTTATCTCAACCTAACTCACTCAAAGGCATGCAGACTGCCGGACTCATAAGGATCCGAAGATCGAAATGAGACTTAGGTTATCTCAACCTAACTCACTCAAAGGCATGCAGGCTGCCGGACTCATAAGGATCCGAAGATCGGAATGAGACTTAGGTTATCTCAACCTAACTCACTCAAAGGCATGCAGGCTGCCGGACTCATAAGGATCCGAAGATCGGAATGAGACTTAGGTTATCTCAACCTAACTCACTCAAAGGCATGCAGGCTGCCGGACTCATAAGGATCCGAAGATCGGAATGAGACTTAGGTTATCTCAACCTAACTCACTCAAAGGCATGCAGGCTGCCGGACTCATAAGGATCCGAAGATCGGAATGAGACTTAGGTTATCTCAACCTAACTCACTCAAAGGCATGCAGGCTGCCGGACTCATAAGGATCCGAAGATCGGAATGAGACTTAGGTTATCTCAACCTAACTCACTCAAAGGCATGCAGGCTGCCGGACTCATAAGGATCCGAAGATCGGAATGAGACTTAGGTTATCTCAACCTAACTCACTCAAAGGCATGCAGGCTGCCGGACTCATAAGGATCCGAAGATCGGAATGAGACTTAGGTTATCTCAACCTAACTCACTCAAAGGCATGCAGGCTGCCGGACTCATAAGGATCCGAAGATCGGAATGAGACTTAGGTTATCTCAACCTAACTCACTCAAAGGCATGCAGGCTGCCGGACTCATAAGGATCCGAAGATCGGAATGAGACTTAGGTTATCTCAACCTAACTCACTCAAAGGCATGCAGGCTGCCGGACTCATAAGGATCCGAAGATCGGAATGAGACTTAGGTTATCTCAACCTAACTCACTCAAAGGCATGCAGGCTGCCGGACTCATAAGGATCCGAAGATCGGAATGAGACTTAGGTTATCTCAACCTAACTCACTCAAAGGCATGCAGGCTGCCGGACTCATAAGGATCCGAAGATCGGAATGAGACTTAGGTTATCTCAACCTAACTCACTCAAAGGCATGCAGGCTGCCGGACTCATAAGGATCCGAAGATCGGAATGAGACTTAGGTTATCTCAACCTAACTCACTCAAAGGCATGCAGGCTGCCGGACTCATAAGGATCCGAAGATCGGAATGAGACTTAGGTTATCTCAACCTAACTCACTCAAAGGCATGCAGGCTGCCGGACTCATAAGGATCCGAAGATCGGAATGAGACTTAGGTTATCTCAACCTAACTCACTCAAAGGCATGCAGGCTGCCGGACTCATAAGGATCCGAAGATCGGAATGAGACTTAGGTTATCTCAACCTAACTCACTCAAAGGCATGCAGGCTGCCGGACTCATAAGGATCCGAAGATCGGAATGAGACTTAGGTTATCTCAACCTAACTCACTCAAAGGCATGCAGGCTGCCGGACTCATAAGGATCCGAAGATCGGAATGAGACTTAGGTTATCTCAACCTAACTCACTCAAAGGCATGCAGGCTGCCGGACTCATAAGGATCCGAAGATCGGAATGAGACTTAGGTTATCTCAACCTAACTCACTCAAAGGCAGACAGACTACAGGACACATAAGGATCTGAAGATAGAAATGAGACTTAGGTTATCTCAACCTAACTCACTCAAAGGCTGGCAGACTACCGGACTCATAAGGATCCGAAGATAGAAATGAGACTTAGGTTATCTCAACCTAACTCAATCAAAGGTAGAAAGACTGCCGGACTCATAAGGATCCGAAGATAGAAATGAGACTTAGGTTATCTCAACCTAACTCAATCAAAGGTAGAAAGACTGCCGGACTCATAAGGATGCGAAGATCGAAATGAGACTTAGGTTATCTCAACCTAACTCACTCAAAGGCAGGCAGACTGCCGGACTCATAAGGATCCGAGGATCGAAATGAGACTTAGGTTATCTCAACCTAACTCACTCAAAGGCAGACAGACTGCCGGACTCATAAGGATCCGAGGATCGAAATGAGACTTAGGTTATCTCAACCTAGCTCACTCAAAGGCAGACAGACTGCCGGACTCATTAGGATCCGAGGATCGAAATGAGACTTAGGTTATCTCAACCTAGCTCACTCAAAGGCAGACAGACTGCCGGACTCATAAGGATCCGAGGATCGAAATGAGACTTAGGTTATCTCAACCTAACTCACTCAAAGGCAGGCAGACTGCCGGACTCATAAGGATCCGAGGATCGAAATGAGACTTAGGTTATCTCAACCTAACTCACTCAAAGGCAGACAGACTGCCGAAATCATAAGGATCCGAGGATCGAAATGAGACTTAGGTTATCTAAACCTAACTCACTCAAAGGCTGGCAGACTGCTTGACTCATAAGGATCCAAAGATTGAAATGAGACTAAGGTTATCTCAACCTAACTCACTCAAAGGCATGCAGACTGCCGGAATCATAAGGATCCGAAGATCGAAATGACACTTAGGGTATCTCAACCTAACTCACTCAAAGGCAGACAGACTACCGGACTCATAAGGATCCGAAGGTCGAAATGAGACTTAGGTTATCTCAACCTAACTCACTCAAAGGCATGCAGACTGCCGGAATCATAAGGATCCGAAGATCGAAATGACACTTAGGGTATCTCAACCTAACTCACTCAAAGGCAGACAGACTACCGGACTCATAAGGATCCGAAGGTCGAAATGAGACTTAGGTTATCTCAACCTAACTCACTCAAAGGCATGCAGACTGCCGGAATCATAAGGATCCGAAGATCGAAATGACACTTAGGGTATCTCAACCTAACTCACTCAAAGGCAGACAGACTACCGGACTCATAAGGATCCGAAGGTCGAAATGAGACTTAGGTTATCTCAACCTAACTCACTCAAAGGCATGCAGACTGCCGGAATCATAAGGATCCGAAGATCGAAATGACACTTAGGGTATCTCAACCTAACTCACTCAAAGGCAGACAGACTACCGGACTCATAAGGATCCGAAGGTCGAAATGAGACTTAGGTTATCTCAACCTAACTCACTCAAAGGCATGCAGACTGCCGGAATCATAAGGATCCGAAGATCGAAATGACACTTAGGGTATCTCAACCTAACTCACTCAAAGGCAGACAGACTACCGGACTCATAAGGATCCGAAGGTCGAAATGAGACTTAGGTTATCTCAACCTAACTCACTCAAAGGCATGCAGACTGCCGGAATCATAAGGATCCGAAGATCGAAATGACACTTAGGGTATCTCAACCTAACTCACTCAAAGGCAGACAGACTACCGGACTCATAAGGATCCGAAGGTCGAAATGAGACTTAGGTTATCTCAACCTAACTCACTCAAAGGCATGCAGACTGCCGGAATCATAAGGATCCGAAGATCGAAATGACACTTAGGGTATCTCAACCTAACTCACTCAAAGGCAGACAGACTACCGGACTCATAAGGATCCGAAGGTCGAAATGAGACTTAGGTTATCTCAACCTAACTCACTCAAAGGCATGCAGACTGCCGGAATCATAAGGATCCGAAGATCGAAATGACACTTAGGGTATCTCAACCTAACTCACTCAAAGGCAGACAGACTACCGGACTCATAAGGATCCGAAGGTCGAAATGAGACTTAGGTTATCTCAACCTAACTCACTCAAAGGCATGCAGACTGCCGGAATCATAAGGATCCGAAGATCGAAATGACACTTAGGGTATCTCAACCTAACTCACTCAAAGGCAGACAGACTACCGGACTCATAAGGATCCGAAGGTCGAAATGAGACTTAGGTTATCTCAACCTAACTCACTCAAAGGCATGCAGACTGCCGGAATCATAAGGATCCGAAGATCGAAATGACACTTAGGGTATCTCAACCTAACTCACTCAAAGGCAGACAGACTACCGGACTCATAAGGATCCGAAGGTCGAAATGAGACTTAGGTTATCTCAACCTAACTCACTCAAAGGCATGCAGACTGCCGGAATCATAAGGATCCGAAGATCGAAATGACACTTAGGGTATCTCAACCTAACTCACTCAAAGGCAGACAGACTACCGGACTCATAAGGATCCGAAGGTCGAAATGAGACTTAGGTTATCTCAACCTAACTCACTCAAAGGCATGCAGACTGCCGGAATCATAAGGATCCGAAGATCGAAATGACACTTAGGGTATCTCAACCTAACTCACTCAAAGGCAGACAGACTGCCGAACTCATAAGGATCCTAGGATCGAAATGAGACTTAGGTTATCTCACCCTAACTCACTCAAAGGCAGGCTGCCGGACTCATAAGGATCCGAGGATTGAAATGAGACTAGGCTGCCGGACTCATAAGGATCCGAGGATTGAAATGAGACTTAGGTTATCTCAACCTAACTCACTCAAAGACAGAAAGAGTGCCAGACTCATAAGGGTCCGAAGATCGAAATGAGACTTAGGTTATCTCAACCTAACTCACTCAAAGGCAGGCAGACTGCCGGACTCATAAGGATCCGAAGATTGAAATGAGACTTAGGTTATCTCAACCTAACTCACTCAAAGGCAGACAGACTGCCGGACACATAAGGATCCGAAGATAGAAATGAGACTTAGGTTATCTCAACCTAACTCACTCAAAGACTGGCAGACTGCCGGACTCATAAGGATACGAAGATCGAAATGAGACTTAGGTTATCTCAACCTAACTCACTCAAAGGCAGACAGACTGCCGGACTCATAAGGATCCGAAGATCGAAATGAGACTTAGGTTATCTCAACCTAACTCAAACAAAGGCAGACAGACTGCCGGACTCATAAGGATCCGAAGATTGGAATGAGACTTAGGTTATCTCAACCTAACTCACTCAATGGCAGACAGACTGCCGGACTCATAAGGATCCGAAGATCGAAATGAGACTTAGGTTATCTCAACCTAACTCAATCAAAGGCAGACAGACTGCCGGACTCATAAGGATCCGAAGATCGAAATGAGACTTAGGTTATCTCAACCTAACTCACTCAAAGGCATACAGACTGCCGGACTCATAAGGATCCGAAGATCGAAATGAGACTTAGGTTATCTCAACCTAACTCACTCAAAGGCAGACAGACTGCCGGACTCATAA
>NC_044931.1:14079048-14080415 GCF_003576645.1 Ipomoea triloba | reverse complement strand
TACCTGACTATCACACGGCCAGACTTGTCATTTTCTGTTAATCGACTTTGTCAGTTCATGCACTCTCTAACAGCTGACCACTGGGGTTTACTCAAACGGGTTTTGCGGTATGCTAAGGGCACACTACACATGGGTCTTCGTATCACTCCGTCTTCGCACTCCGCCCTGCATGGCTACTCTGATTCTGACTGGGCAGGCTGTCCGATTGACAGAAAGTCTACCAGTGGATATGCAGTGTTTTTCAGCTCAAATTTGATTTCATGGGTCTCTCGGAAGCAACGCATTGTTGCTCGCTCATCGACAGAAGCCGAATACAAGGGCTTAGCAGATTTAGCAGCTGAGATCACGTGGGTTATTTCCTTACTACGGGAGTTACGTCTGCACTCAGGTCAGCCAGCTACGTTATGGTGTGACAACTTGGGAGCCACTTACATGGCCGCTAATCCGGTGTTTCATGCTCGTACTAAACATGTTGAGGTCGAATATCATTTTGTACGCGACAAGGTTGCTTCAGGCGAGTTCGCGGTTAGTTTTGTGTCGACTCAAGATCAGATAGCAGATATCTTCACCAAGCCACTTCCGGCCCAGTGTTTCACTACTCTGCGCTCCAAGCTCAATGTTGTTACCTCCCAACCTTATGCTTGAGGGGGCGTATTAACCATGTAACATATTATAGTTTTATATTATATGGTTTAGTCAGTAGTGGTTAGTTATAGTCAATAGTCAGTACCTATAGGCTAGGAGAATCTTATGATGACTCTCATATAGGTACTGCATTATTCATGTAATTCTGTTATCAATCATAAACCTACGTTCATCTAAAAAAAGTACATTATTTATCTATATAAAATATATTATTTAAATATTAAAAATATATTATTTTATATATTATCAAATAATTTACATTTAGGGGGTGTATTCAATCATGACTTTTATCAACTTTAAAAGTTTGGTGGTATTAAATTTAGACTTGCAAAGACTCTTTAAAAGTATACTAATATTCGATTCAGACTTCTATAGAGTTTTTAAAAGTTTACTAGTATTTAAAAAGTTATTAACTTTCATAGACTCTGTCAGGATTTGTGTAGACTTTTTTTTCATTAATATAAATAGATGAAATCCAACCCTCCAACCCCAAAGTTTTCAAGATTCTCTGCAAACTTTTTTTCTCTCTCTAAACTAGACAAATTTTTCATCAATTTTACATTACCTTTCAAACTTTGCTACGAAATATTATTATTTGTTGATGTTGACATTAAATTCTTTTGCTATTGATACACTCTCATTTGTACCTATTTTACTTGTGTTTTTATGTAGGTTTTATAGTTAATTGTGTGATAAAATGTTGTGTCCAATGCTTATTTCCA
>NC_044931.1:14077210-14078048 GCF_003576645.1 Ipomoea triloba | reverse complement strand
TGTTCTAGGTAATGAACCTAGGTATATATCAAGGGAGCCCACGGCACCATCACCGAGTGGCGTCACACTTCGGACTCCCAGTGCCTCAGTCGGTTGGCGCATTTTAAACAAACACTTAGTCTACCACTTCTCCCCGGCCTCGTAATCCCGGACCAAGGGTGGGGATGTGGCCAATTAGGACTCTTATAGGCCCGATATCTCGCAAACTATACTTCCCCTAACTTTACTACCTATCGTGGTCGTAAATTGAAGAAAATCAAGATAAACATCACCTATCGTGGTCGTAAATTGAAGAAAATCAAGATAAACATCAACCCTAGAAGTCGTAAATTGAAGAAAATCAAGATAAACATCAACCCTAGAAGATTTGTCATTTTTTGCCATGTAATAAACATCAACCCTAGAAGATTTGTCATTTTTTGCCATGTAGTAAACATCAACCCTAGAAGATTTGTCATTTTTTGCCATGTAGTGAACATCAACCCTAGAAGATTTGTCATTTTTTGCCATGTAGTGAAAGTCTTTTGATCTCCTTGAGATTTATGTATATTAGTGGTGTTGTAGTTTTGATGTTTTGGTTTTAGTGGGAGGTGTGGATAGTGATAAAACGGAGAAGAAGATCCTCGAGTGTCGTTTTTTCAGGGATGGAAAATTGCAACCGAATCAAGCGTGTGACATTTATGATGTTAAGAGACAAGAGTTACAAGATTCACTCAAAGCAAAAAAAATCATGATGAAGAGGTTTGAACAAAGTAAAACAAAAGTATTCAATTAAAGAAAGAAAGGAGATGGATGTCCTATCTAGGTCTCATGTTTAATACTACTACATGGTGTTCTA
>NC_044931.1:14073829-14076210 GCF_003576645.1 Ipomoea triloba | reverse complement strand
AAGATTGAGAGGGAGTAGGTCTTGTTGCCTCTAGCCGTCATTTGCATTCACCCTAGAAAAATGTTGAAAGAAAGATAGTTTACTACCAGAACAAATAAAGGAGATACGAAGAAAATTGTTGAAATCAATAACGAAAAGCTAGGAAATGAATTTCTAGTAAGCCATGATTCATCATAGTGTGTTTATGGTTTATGAAAAATTGCATTGCAAAGGTGTTTATTCTCGGGGGGTTTAGGAACTACCATTCTCCTCTCGGTCTACTAGGATCTCACTAGGTTTGGCCTTTCTTTTTGTCCTTCTCGTTGTAGCTCGGTTTATTTCAAGCTATAGAGGGTGTAGGCCTTGGTTGCCTCTAGCCGTCGTTTGCATTCACCCTTCAAAAATGTTGAAAGAAAGAAAGTTTACTACCCGAACAAATAGTAGTTGTTTTAGGGAGGTTAGTACAAACAAAGTAAAAACAACAACTGAAATGAAGTAAAAACAATGCAAATATTTCAAAGATATAAAACAAGTCAATAACAACCGTTTGCCCTCCCTGGCAACGACGCCATTTGATTTTTCGCGGTTTTGTGGTTGTTAAAATCAAATATTGTTGGGGTTACCCTCGATTTGTGTCGGTCTTTAGGGAGGTCAAATTAGAAGTATTGACAAGTCTTTAATCTACGGAATATGTAGCATTTTCCTCAGGCACGCCATTGTCACAAAGAATCAAAAAATATTGAATGAACGAATGTTGTAGTAAAGGAGATACGAAGAAAATNTTCTCGTTGTGGCTCGGTTTATTTCAAGCTATACAGGGTGTAGGCCTTGGTTGCCTCTAGCCGTCGTTTGCATTCACCCTTCAAAAATGTTGAAAGAAAGAAAGTTTACTACCCGAACAAATAGTAGTTGTTTTAGGGAGGTTGGTACAAACAAAGTAAAAACAACAACTGAAATGAAGTAAAAACAATGCAAATATTTCAAAGATATAAAACAAGTCAATAACAACCGTTTGCCCTCCCTGGCAACGACGCCATTTGATTTTTCGCGGTTTTGTGGTTGTTAAAATCAAAGATTGTTGGGGTTACCCTCGAGTTGTGTCGGTCTTTAGGGAGGTCAAATTAGAAGTATTGACAAGTCTAAAATCTACGGAATATGTAGCATTTTCCTCAGGCACGCCATTGTCACAAAGAATCAAAAAATATTGAATGAACGAATGTTGTAGTAAAGGAGATACGAAGAAAATTGTTGAAATCAATAAGGAAAAGCTAGGAAATGAATTTCTAGTAAGCCATGATTCATCATAGTGTGTTTATGGTTTATGAAAAATTGCATTGCAAAGGTGTTTATTCTCGGGGGGTTTAGGAACTACCATTCTCCTCTCGGTCTACTAGGATCTCACTAGGTTTGGCCTTTCTTTTTCTCCTTCTCGTTGTGGCTCGGTTTATTTCAAGCTATACAGGGTGTAGGCCTTGGTTGCCTCTAGCCGTCGTTTGCATTCACCCTTCAAAAATGTTGAAAGAAAGAAAGTTTACTTCCCGAACAAATTGTAGTTGTTTTAGAGAGGTTAGTACAAACAAAGTAAAAACAACAACTAAAATGAAGTAAGAACAATGCAAGTATTTCAAAGATATAAAACAAGTCAATAACAACTGTTTGCCCGCCCTGGCAACGACGCCATTTGATTTTTCGCGGTTTTGTGGTTGTTAATATCAAATATTGTTGGGGTTACCTGATAGGAACCCATCCACATGGAGGAAACAAGCAAGTCCAATAAAAATTCCATTTGACAGGGGAAAGTGTGATTCAAGGACGAATCATTTTCAAGAAAGGGAGGATGATGCAAACTAGCCCATACATGATCCATTCGAAGTCCAAGCATGCCAAATAAAGAGTCCAAGTGATGATGGTGGATACTTAGAACATTTTTCATGCATAAGAGCTGATTTTGAAGAGCCCATAAATACCATCTAAGATGTCCAAATTCGTGGCTTTGCTTGGGAGGGTACAAAAGAGGTTGAAATAATTCACCAAAATCAGATTTTGAGGCACATAGACATGCTTTGGCATATTAGGAAGACTATTGGTCTTTCCTAGACAAGTTATGACATTTAATCTCCTTGATAGTGATGTATTTTTACTATTGATGTCTTTTGATCTCTTTGATGTACTTTTACTATTGATGACATTTGGAGTCCCCTAGCATGTGTATAAATAGGGTGTGTATTTCCTTTGATGATCAAGCATTTTTCAGAATTAATCAAAACTTCCTAAGTCTTCTTTACATTTGTGTAAGAATTCTTTCTTCTATTCGTGTCCTATCGAATAGTGTTCTTGATTCGTGGCCTATCGAAATCAAACCCGCATTCTACCAACCTTAGATTTTTAGGAATTGTGGTTCT
>NC_044931.1:14072138-14072829 GCF_003576645.1 Ipomoea triloba | reverse complement strand
ATTTCCTAAACCCCCGAGAATAACCACCTTTGCAATGCAATTTTTCATTAACCATTAACACACTACGATGCATTATAGCTCACTATAAATTCATTTCTTTGCTTTTCTTTGTTGATTTCAACAATTTTCTTTGTATCTCGTTTACTACAACATTCATTCATTCAATATTCTTTGATACTATGTGAGAATGACGCGAATGAGTAAATGCTACATATTCCATTGATTAAAGACTTGTCAATACTTCTAATTACACTAGGGGGTAACCCCAACAATCTTTTATTTTAACAACCACAAAACCGCGGTAAATCAAATGGCGTCGTTGCCAGGGAGGGAAAACGGTTGATATTGACTTGTGTTTTATCTTTGGAATATTCGCAATGTTTTGACTTCATTTCACTTGTTGTTTTTACTTTGTTTGTACTAACCTCCCTAAAACAACTACTTTTTTTTCGTGTTGGAAACTTTGATTCTTGCAACATTTTTGTAGGGTGAATGCAAACGAGGGCTAGGGCCAACCAAGGCCTACTCCCTCTCAATCTTGAAATAAATAGAGCCACAAGGAGAAGGACAAAAAGAAAGGCCAAACCTAGGCATATCCTAGTAGACCGAGAGGAGAATGGTATTTCCAAAACCTCCCGAGAATAACCATCTTTGCTATGCAACTTTTCATTAACCATAAACACACTATGAT
>NC_044931.1:14070549-14071138 GCF_003576645.1 Ipomoea triloba | reverse complement strand
GCATTCGGCCGAACATTTAATTCGACTTACTTGTGCCGGAGCCTACCAGTGCCGAGTCGACCCTCGATGTGCCTCGTCCGATGCGTCCTTGTGCGCTCGATGTTGAATACCAGCGCCCGGTATTGCTACCGTTGTTGTTTNGAGGCGACAATTTCGATCGTGCAAAACGCGTAAAAAGGGACAGATTGGAGCTCAAAGCCCCTTGCCCACGAGGTGGACCGAATCCGAGGGCTCGGGCAATCGATCGCGTGCCAAGGCCGCGTCTCTAAGCGGCGACCGTGGAGCGCTAACGATGCCTTTGCGTCCGTCCCGCGCCCCATCCAGGCAAGGCATGTTGCGAGGATGAGCGTGCGACGGAATGCGAATGCGTTAAGCCGTCAATGCCGTGCCAGGTATGCTCTCTCGTCGACGGCACTCTCAGCTCCTGCCTTCGGCCGACAATTACGTTCGACTTACTTGGGCCGGAACCTACTCATGCGCCGATTCAATCCTCTCCAACCTGACCGCACACGCCGAATACCGCTCACGCACCATCTCGCATCGCGAAACACCGCATGCGCTTAACCGAGGACCGACAAGGACCGCGCAC
>NC_044931.1:14069009-14069549 GCF_003576645.1 Ipomoea triloba | reverse complement strand
AATAATTCAATTAATTGGGCTCTTGATTAGAATAATTAAATTAGGCTCATGAATATATATATATATATATATAAGTATATATATTAAATTGAAAGAACTAGCCCAATTAGAGTAATTAAATTGCCCAAGGAATTAATTAATGAATCGAAAGGCTTGAACGAATTTACAGGGTGTTACACTCTACCCCCCTTAAAAGGAGCTTCGTCCCCGAAGCTCAAAGCTAACGGGAACTTGAAACGACACGATTCAAAGGAAACGAAGATTCAACGGAAGATTCGAAAAGAACGATTGCTCAACAACTCCTAAACTCACAAACACACTAACATGCAACTAAACTCAAGAACATACTAACACTTCTAACAATCTAAACTCATAACTTACCCAACCCAAACTAGCATGCAAAACAGACATAAACTAAACTACTTATCTATACTACCGGATTCCTACTACGGAGCTAACACTAACGAGAAAACTATTAACTAACCTGGTTGGCCTCCCTGAGAAGAACTGCTGGGACCGTGGGGTGGATAAGGATAAGGG
>NC_044931.1:14066832-14068009 GCF_003576645.1 Ipomoea triloba | reverse complement strand
ACTTCTTTTCACACTCCCTTTTCAGGGAGGCACGGTTGACCGAGTGCCGACTCCATTATCAAGACTCCGGCCTAACCAAAACACCATCCTTATAACTTCTTTTCACACTCCCTTTTCAGGGAGGCACGGTTGACCGAGTGCCGACTCCATTTTCAGGACTCCGGCCTAACCAAAACACCATCCTTATGACTTCTTTTCACACTCCCTTTTCAGGGAAGCAAGGTTGACCGAGTGCCGACTCCATTTTCAGGACTCCGATCTAACCAAAACACCATCCTTATAACTTCTTTTCACACTCTCTTTTCAGGGAGGCACGGTTGACCGTGTGCCGACTCCATTTTCAGGACTCCGGCCTAACCAAAACGCCATCTTTATAACTTCTTTTCACACTCCCTTTTCAGGGAGGCATGGTTGACCGAGTGCCGACTCCATTTTCAAGACTCCGGCCTAACCAAAACACCATCCTTATGACTTCTTTTCACACTCCCTTTTCAGGGAGGCACGGTTGACCGAGTACCGACTCCATTTTCAGGACTCCGGCCTAACTAAAACGCCAACCTTATTACTTCTTTTCACACTCCCTTTTCAGGGAGGCACGGTTGACCGAGTGCCGACTCCATTTTCAGGACTCCGGCCTANAGGACTCCGGCCTAACCAAAACGCCATCCTTATGACTTCTTTTCACACTCCCTTTTCAGGGAGGCACGGTTGACCGAGTGCCGACTCCATTATCAGGACTCCGGCCTAACCAAAACGCCATCTTTATAACTTCTTTTCACACTCCCTTTTCAGAGAGGCACGGTTAACCGAGTGCCGACTCCATTTTCAGGACTCCGGCCTACCCAAAACACCATCCTTATAACTTCTTTTCACACTCTCTTTTCAGGGAGGCACGGTTGACCGTGTGCCGACTCCATTTTCAGGACTCCGGCCTAACCAAAACACCATCCTTATAACTTCTTTTCACACTCCCTTTTCAGGGAGGCACGGTTGACCGAGTGCCGACTCCATTTTCAGGACTCCGGCCTAACCAAAACACCATCATTATGACTTCTTTTCACACTCCCTTTTCAGGGAGGAACGGTTGACCGAGTGCCGACTCCATTTTCAGGACTCCGGCCTAACCAAAACACCATCCTTATAACTTCTTTTCACACTCCCTTTTCAGGGAGGCACG
>NC_044931.1:14065277-14065832 GCF_003576645.1 Ipomoea triloba | reverse complement strand
ATTTAACAAATCATTCTTTTAATCAATAATTAAGTAAAGCAACAGTAATAAAGCTTAACAATTAGTACCAGAATCTAGATTTCTCAAAGCAATCTCCCCTCACGCACAACTTGAAAATTAAAGAATTAATTAATATTTGCAATGAATGGAAGGAAAAAGAGAGAACCAGGGAACAATCTGCTGCAAAATAAATTAGCTGCTGGACCGATCTTCGTGAGAAAGTCGATGCCGCCGGAGTTGATTGCAGATTTGTGTTGTTGTGCTGGAAAATTGACGCCGCACAGATATTAATACTGCTGTCGGAATTAATTCGTAGAAGCTGCTACTGCCCCGCTGACCAGATCGCACCTCCGCCGAATGGAGTATTCACCCGCTCACAACCACCGAAATTGGACCGGAGTGTAAAAGTGATTCCCTGGTGGACGGATTGGATCCTCCTTTTATAATGTTCAAGCTCAACACTTTCTCCGCTTACACAGACGCAATTCATGGCCTCAATTTGCAGAGGGACGAGAACCGCGGATCGCCATCGAAGACTATTTCTTTCAACGCTTG
>NC_044931.1:14060534-14062728 GCF_003576645.1 Ipomoea triloba | reverse complement strand
TAAGTCTCATTTCGATCTTCGGATCCTTATGAGTCCGGCAGCCTGTCTGCCTTTGATTGAGTTAGGTTGAGATAACCTAAGTCTCATTTCGAACTTTGGATCCTTATGAGTCCGGCAGTCTGCCTGCCTTTGAGTGAGTTAGGTTGAGATAACCTAAGTCTCATTTCTATCTTCGGATCCTTATGTGTCCGGCAGTCTGTCTGCCTTTGAGTGAGTTAGGTTGAGATAACCTAAGTCTCATTTCGATCTTCGGATCCTTATGAGTCCGGCAGTCTGCATGCCTTTGAGTGAGTTACGTTGAGATAACCTAAGTCTCATTTCGATCTTCGGATCCTTATGAGTCCGGCAGTCTGCATGCCTTTGAGTGAGTTAGGTTGAGATAACCTAAGTCTCATTTCGATCTTCGGATCCTTATGAGTCCGGCAGTCTGTCTGCCTTTGAGTGAGTTAGGTTGAGATAACCTAAGTCTCATTTCGATCTTTGGATCCTTATGAGTCCGGCAGTCTGCCTACCTTTGATTGAGTTAGGTTGACATAACCTAAGTCTCATTTCTATCTTCGGATCCTTATGTGTCCGGCAGTCTGTCTGCCTTTGAGTGAGTTAGGTTGAGATAACCTAAGTCTCATTTCGATCTTTGGCTCCTTATGAGTCCGGCAGCCTGTCTGCCTTTGACTGAGTTAGGTTGAGATAGCCTAAGTCTCATTTCGATCTTTGGCTCCTTATGAGTCCGGCAGCCTGTCTGCCTTTGACTGAGTTAGGTTGAGATAGCCTAAGTCTCATTTCGATCTTTGGCTCCTTATGAGTCCGGCAGCCTGTCTGCCTTTGACTGAGTTAGGTTGAGATAGCCTAAGTCTCATTTCGATCTTTGGCTCCTTATGAGTCCGGCAGCCTGTCTGCCTTTGACTGAGTTAGGTTGAGATAGCCTAAGTCTCATTTCGATCTTTGGCTCCTTATGAGTCCGGCAGCCTGTCTGCCTTTGACTGAGTTAGGTTGAGATAGCCTAAGTCTCATTTCGATCTTTGGCTCCTTATGAGTCCGGCAGCCTGTCTGCCTTTGACTGAGTTAGGTTGAGATAGCCTAAGTCTCATTTCGATCTTTGGCTCCTTATGAGTCCGGCAGCCTGTCTGCCTTTGACTGAGTTAGGTTGAGATAGCCTAAGTCTCATTTCGATCTTTGGCTCCTTATGAGTCCGGCAGCCTGTCTGCCTTTGACTGAGTTAGGTTGAGATAGCCTAAGTCTCATTTCGATCTTTGGCTCCTTATGAGTCCGGCAGCCTGTCTGCCTTTGACTGAGTTAGGTTGAGATAGCCTAAGTCTCATTTCGATCTTTGGCTCCTTATGAGTCCGGCAGCCTGTCTGCCTTTGACTGAGTTAGGTTGAGATAGCCTAAGTCTCATTTCGATCTTTGGCTCCTTATGAGTCCGGCAGCCTGTCTGCCTTTGACTGAGTTAGGTTGAGATAGCCTAAGTCTCATTTCGATCTTTGGCTCCTTATGAGTCCGGCAGCCTGTCTGCCTTTGACTGAGTTAGGTTGAGATAGCCTAAGTCTCATTTCGATCTTTGGCTCCTTATGAGTCCGGCAGCCTGTCTGCCTTTGACTGAGTTAGGTTGAGATAGCCTAAGTCTCATTTCGATCTTTGGCTCCTTATGAGTCCGGCAGCCTGTCTGCCTTTGACTGAGTTAGGTTGAGATAGCCTAAGTCTCATTTCGATCTTTGGCTCCTTATGAGTCCGGCAGCCTGTCTGCCTTTGACTGAGTTAGGTTGAGATAGCCTAAGTCTCATTTCGATCTTTGGCTCCTTATGAGTCCGGCAGCCTGTCTGCCTTTGACTGAGTTAGGTTGAGATAGCCTAAGTCTCATTTCGATCTTTGGCTCCTTATGAGTCCGGCAGCCTGTCTGCCTTTGACTGAGTTAGGTTGAGATAGCCTAAGTCTCATTTCGATCTTTGGCTCCTTATGAGTCCGGCAGCCTGTCTGCCTTTGACTGAGTTAGGTTGAGATAGCCTAAGTCTCATTTCTATCTTCGGCTCCTTATGTGTCCGGCAGTCTGCCTGCCTTTGAGTGAGTTAGGGTGAGATAACCTAAGTCTCATTTCCATCCTAGGATCCTTATGAGTCCGGCAGTTTGTCTGCCTTTGGGTGAGTTAGGTTGAGATAACCTAAGTCTCATTTCAATCTTCGGATCCTTATGAGTCCGG
>NC_044931.1:14058847-14059534 GCF_003576645.1 Ipomoea triloba | reverse complement strand
GAGCAAAGTATTCGAATGGAGAGGACCGACATATACTCCGGTTACCTATGAGTTTCTTGCTTGAGATGTGTCCCACTAAAATATTAGGTTCCCTATGTGTGCAGTTCTGACTTACATTTCCTTATTTTTCATGAACTTTACCGCTTTTCTTAGGAAATGGGAAGAACCAAAGAACAAGCCTTGAAAAAGAATTATGAGGAAGCAAGCACAAGCCGAACAATGGCAAGAGCAGAACCACCACCTCCACCACAAGAAGTTGAACCTAATGCAAGAGGAACAAGAGTCCTCCGAGGCTTAACTCATGAACAATTGGAGGGAAATATTTTGATCCGAGCGTGCTAAGGGAATTTGGGTTTGAAGACATGGTAAATCGGTTGGTAAGTCGCCCGCAATTGAGCAAAGTATTCGAATGGAGAAGACTCTCAAACCACTTTCCAAACTTCTCTACATGTTAGAGATTACTTGAGACTTAGCAGGAACATAACCATAAATCTATTCAGTCAGAGAATTTAATTGGAGGGAAATATTTTGATCCGAGCGTGCTAAGGGAATTTGGGTTTGAAGACATGGTAAATCGGTTGCTAAGTCGCCCGCAATTGAGCAAAGTATTCGAATGGAGAGGACCGACATATACTCCGGTTACCTATGAGTTTCTTGCTTGAGATGTGTCCCACTAAAACATTAGGT
>NC_044931.1:14055484-14057847 GCF_003576645.1 Ipomoea triloba | reverse complement strand
CCACCGATCTTTCACGCACGCCGAGTCTCTCGTCGACGACACTCTCAGCTCCTGCCTTCGGCCGACATTACGTTCGACTTACTTGGGCCGGAACTACTCATGCGCCGATTCAATCCTCTTTGTGCCTTACTAGTCCGATGGTCGCGTGGCCGTTGTGCGTTGGTGTCGAATACAGCGCGCCGGTATTGCTACCGTTGTTGTTTCCCGCAGCACCTACGCATGAAAGGCGTGGCTGCGAGCGGCCAGTTCCACGCACCGATCTTTCACGCACGCCGAGTCTCTCGTCGACGGCACTCTCAGCTCCTGCCTTCGGCCGACAATTACGTTCGACTTACTTGGGCCGGAACCTACTCATGCGCCGATTCAATCCTCTTTGTGCCTTACTAGTCCGGTGCGTCGTCGTGGCCGTTGTGCGTTGGATGTCGAATACCAGCGCCCGGTATTGCTACCGTTGTTGTTTCCCGCAGCACCTACGCATGAAAGGCGTGGCTGCGAGCGGCCAGTTCCACGCACCGATCTTTCACGCACGCCGAGTCTCTCGTCGACGGCACTCTCAGCTCCTGCCTTCGGCGACAATTACGTTCGACTTACTTGGGCCGGAACCTACTCATGCGCCGATTCAATCCTCTTTGTGCCTTACTAGTCCGGTGCGTCGTCGTGGCCGTTGTGCGTTGGATGTCGAATACCAGCGCCCGGTATTGCTACCGTTGTTGTTTCCCGCAGCACCTACGCATGAAAGGCGTGGGCTGCGAGCGGCCAGTTCCACGCACCGATCCGATGCGTCGTCGTGGCCGTTGTGCGTTGGATGTTGAATACCAGCGCCCGGTATTGCTACCGTTGTTGCCCGCTTCATCGCACTGAGGGCGCCCGGACACCGAGTTTTTTGACGACGACGACACTATCAGCTCCTGCATTCGGCCGAACATTTAAATCGACTTACTTGTGCCGGAGCCTACCAGTGCCGAGTCGACCCTCGGTGTGCCCGCCCGGATGTGCGTCGTGGCCGATACATCTCGTCATTTACGTATGAGAAGGCGGGCACCCTCATACGGAGCTGACGAGACGAGTGGGGGCACGTCCCTCCCTCGGAACCAAGCGAACCGGCCCGGGACCGGCACCTCAACTACCATACCCCCCTATAATAGATAAAAAAAAATACAAACCCAAGTGACAGGAGCAGACACGGTTTGTCCCGTAAATCACACGGGTTTCGGGCCAATCCGGCCATCTTTTTTCCATTTTTTTTGCATGGTCCATTAGTTTTGAGTATTTTAGCAAGGTTTGATCAATTAGAATTACATTGGATGCATCTTTAATTGAAACGACGATGTCCAAATTTTTTCCGCTGCTGGCCGCACTGTGCTGGCTGCCTTAGCCAAGTTGCTTGGGACAGTTGGGCTTGTTATTACAACATATGTCATTTTAGTTGGGCCATTCATTAACATATATTTGAAGCTATACAAGAAATAAATATGGCGTTTTGGCATGAGAACGATGTTAAACGACGTTGACAAAGGTCTAGCACACCGTCGTCGTCAGAAGTACTTGGATGGTTGGCCAATAAACCTCTATAGGCTGATATTGCGGCACTTCTCGGCCAAGGCCGTGCCCACCGTTGCGACATTTCTCGGCATGGCCCGCACCTCGTTGCGGCATTTCTCGGCGAGTTCGCACCAAGTCCGCACAACGTTGCCAGGAAACCTGTGGAGTAATATTGCGGCATTTCTCGGCCATGTCCGCACCAAGTCCGCACATCGTTGCGGCATTTCTCGCCCATGTATGTCCGCGCGCAGTCCGCACGACGTTGCGGCATTTCTCGGCCATGTCCGCGCACAGTCCGCACCTCGTTGCGGCATTTCTCGCCCTTGTCCGCACCCAGTCCGAACATGTTGCGGCATTTCTCGGCCAAGTCCTTGGACACTTAAACACTTATACACTTAACTGAAATTTTGTAAGTACTTAGACATTTACAATCTTAATAGGCATTTCTTGTGCGCATCCACTTAGATACTTAGACACTTTACCATGACAAGTTCGTGTTCAACCTCTCACGGCATATTGGGGATTTTAAATGGGTAGATAGGGAGCGAGGGACTAAGTGATGGGGGGAGGGACGAATCGAAGCGACAAAGGGCTGAATCTCAGAGGATCGTGGCAGCAAGGCCACTCTACCCCTTACAATACCCCGTCGCGTATTTAAGTCGTCTGCAAAGGATTCAGCTCACCGCTCGATCGGAATTGTAATTCAAGGCGGCCGCCGCGACCGTTCTGCCACGACGGCTTAGCCAACGACACGTGCCCTTGGGGGCCAAATGGCCCCTACTGCGGGTCGGCAAACGGACGGCGAGCGCATGCGTCGGTCT
>NC_044931.1:14053853-14054484 GCF_003576645.1 Ipomoea triloba | reverse complement strand
AATCACCATTCAAAAATGCATTGTGTACGTCAAGCTGCCTAACCACCCAACCTGAGGAAATAGCCAAACTCAAAAGCAATCTGACTGTAGTGGGTTTTACAACCGGACTAAAGGTGTCAAAAAAGTCCTGACCAGGAACTTGATTAAACCCTTTCGCCACAAGTCTCGCCTTATGCCTCTCTATTGAACCATCAGCTTTACGTTTAGTACGAAAAACCCACTTACACCCAATCACATTCATACCTGGGCGAGGAGGAACTAGAACCCAAGTCTGATTGTGCAAAAGNCCAGATCCATTGCCTCTCGCCATTCAGAAAATTTAACTGCCTGAGTGTAGCAAGTGGGCTCGGTAGGACAGGCCTGAGCAGAGAGAGCCAAAAGTGGAGCCACAGACCGACTCCTCGTAGCCATTGCATGGGAGCGAACAGTCGGACGTGTGGACTTGCCACGGGGTCGTCCTCTTTGACGAGTAGGAGCAGCAGTGGTGGTGACAGGAGAATCAGCCTGAGCAGAATCAGCAAGAGAAGATGGCAGTACCTGTAAAACCGATTCAGCCCACGGCTTCTGCACAGAGGGAGGAGATGGCACAACAACCCTACTAACAAAGGGAAACACATTCTCGTCAAAGTGT
>NC_044931.1:14052684-14052853 GCF_003576645.1 Ipomoea triloba | reverse complement strand
CTGGTCGTAGATAGAAGCAAATAAAGATAAACATCAACCACACAAGATATATGAACGGAGAAGATTTACCATTCATTGCCTTGTAGTGGGACTCTTTAGATCTCCTTGAGAGTTATGTATATTATTGAGGTTGTAGTTTTGATGTTTTGATTTTAGTGGGAGGTGTGGA
>NC_044931.1:14052244-14052395 GCF_003576645.1 Ipomoea triloba | reverse complement strand
ACACGACACCATCTCCGAGTGGCATCAAACTTTGGACTCCTTGTTCCTCAGTCAGATGGGGCATTTTAACAAACACTTGGTCAACCACTTCTCCCGGACCTCGGCATCCCGGACCAAGGGTGTGGATGTGGCCAATTAGGACTCGTATAGT
>NC_044931.1:14048392-14051244 GCF_003576645.1 Ipomoea triloba | reverse complement strand
TATATATATATATATATATATATATATATATATATATATATATATATATATATATATATATATGAGAACGCTTCGCAGCGCGCCACGTGTCCAGATGTAGTTTCACTTTAGATTATAACTAGGTGCACTTAGGTACATGAATGTTAACAAGGTAAATTACTTGCACTTGTAAGTGAAAATAGGTGCACAAGTACATGGAAGATGTACATTGAGCATCAATACTAAATGCACCTAACGTTATAACTAGTTACACCTAATGGTATAATTAGTTGTACCTAGGTGCACAAATGTTGACAAGGTAAATTAGTTGCACTTGTAAGTGAAAATATGTGCACTCGTAAGTGATTTTGCTTGCACTTTTTACTTGCAAATGTGTACCAACTACTTGCACTTATAACACATTTACTTGCACCAAAGTTCGAGTTATTTACGGAAATGCTACCGTGCCGTTTTTTTATAAATTAAATCTAATTGATTGATCTGGACACATGGACAGCTGTGGATCGTTCTTATTTATCTCCTGGGCACCAGTTCTCATTAGAGTGCGCCCATATATATATATATATATATATATATAGAAATTATTTCATCAATCGTTCAGAAAGAATGATCATGATTTGACAGAGTAATCAGGCAAGCAGTATTCGACTCGGACCACCAGCACTGATCTGAAAATAAGGAATGTACGACAAACAAGCCGTTACGCATTATTACACATTAAAGATGAGGAGCCACTGCAACGGCTCCCCAGCATTAACATCCACTCCAACGACTCCTCAGCATTAACTTCCACTTACTGCGCATTGAAGGTGAAGCATAGAGTCATTGAGCTCAGGTTTATAAGAGAACGCTCACACTTGTAGAGTGGGGGGAACATTTACTAAGCTGAACGCACTGTTGAGAAAACATTACTAGACTAGAGCACTATTGTACTGAGCATTGTACTGAACACTCAACATTGTACTCAACACTTATACTAATAATACTCAAAATATACCGGTAACACGTTATTACCGTCATTGGTGCTTTCATTGAGAGCCGAGATCATATCTCAGGCAAACTTCACAAAAACACAAAAACACCCAGCTCATCTCATCATTGTCGATGGCACAATCCGGATCCAGCAGCTCTCATGGTTCTCGTCAAGTGAATAATGTTCACCCCTCGGGTGATCTTCGTAAGCAGCTCAATAGCAACCGCGTGGGAGATCGCCGCGAGGGTGATCTTCGTAGCCAAATCAACAACAACCACGATGGGGGTCGCGCTCCCCTCCCAGTGAATGCTGCTCATATCCAAGCCGCGGACTTCCAAGCGGCGGCGCAGGTCATTCAACAAGCGGCGGCAGCGATGGCCCAACTAGTAGTAGGAATGCGAGGCCAGGCCCCACCACCGCCACCGCCTCCCCCGGAGGTGGAGGTGCAATCTCCAAGACGAGAGAGAACCCAACGACAGGACGACAATCCTCAGCCAATGGGTCTTGAGCAACGCCCGGCGGCTTCCAGATCTGTCCGAGAAGGGATGGGCGAATCTGGTGGACCGGTTCCGCGTTACTCCACTAGACGCAGAACCCCACAGGAAGAATTGGTTGAAAAAATCCAAAGGAAGATAGACGACTTAGAGAGGAAAGTAGAAGCAAGAGAGCATTCACCAGAGCCGGAGGTAAGGATGGCTACACCATTCTCTCCGGATATAATGGAGGTACCCCTCCCAAAAGATTTTCGGCTGCCCACCATCAAGGCTTACACCAGGACTTCTGACCCGCGTGCCCATATGACAAGATATAAGGCAGCCATGGTGATGACCGGGGCAAGCAACGCCATCATGTGCAGAGCGTTCTTGTCTACTTTCGACGAAGCGGCGCGGGATTGGATCAATACAATCCTAGACGGTTCGATCCAGACTTTTGAAAAACTGTCCAGGAATTTCCTAACCTATTTCTCCGGAAATATACAACATAAAAAGCCATTCTCGCATCTCTGTGGAGTAAAACAGGATAGGGGGAAAGCCTGCAAAATTTTGTAAGCAAATGGAAAAAAGAGGTCAATAATGTATATGATTTCGACTCGAAGGCAGCAATCCTCATAATCATCCAAGCATTGAGGTCAGGCGATTTCCAAAAATAGTTGAACGCCCACCACCCACGCTCCTATGAGGACCTGATGAGGACAGCCAACCGATACGCTGAGGCAGAAGAGGCCGATAGAAAAAAGAAAGATGAGGAGGAAGGTAGGAAAGGTGGGCAACCTGAATTTGGTGCGTCCAACCAGGCACTACGCCCAAACCAGTTACCCGTAATGAATGTGAAAGTTCAAGAAAGGCCTCGTCTCGCTCCACCGCGACACTTAACACCGCTTACTCACCCGGTTAGCGTGATTCTAAGTCACGCTGAGGAAATGGGAATGGTGCATTTTCCCTCAGAGTGTATGGCGGTTCTACGTGCGAGGACCAAATCAAGTATTGTCGGTTCCATCAACAATTTGGACATGATACTAACGAGTGCAATACTTTAAAAGGGCAAGTAGAGGAACTGGTGCAGAGCGGACACTTTACTCAGTTCGTGGAGTCTCCGGAGCAATACCAGCATCAACAAAGCCTACCCGACAATGTGTGGCGAAAGGAAAAAGATCCTGAGCCTTCAGCTTCCAACACCAAGAAGAGGAAGTGCGACTTGGGCGAGGAAGGAAGAAACAGTGAGCTACCGGAGAAATCCGCGCAACGCAAAAAACATGTCATTCGCTAAAACTCTGTGCCGAGGTGTAGCAGCTCGACCTAGCGCCGAGGTGCAAAGCCTCGGCACAGTGCTGGGGCGCAGTTCAGCTCTATGCTGAGGTGCAAAAAAAAAAAAAAAAAAA
>NC_044931.1:14046866-14047392 GCF_003576645.1 Ipomoea triloba | reverse complement strand
TTTATTTCCTTCCATTCCCATATGCTTTCCTTCTTTAGCATTGGTCTACCTCCTAGAGTGGTGGGTATCAAAACCCCAAATAGAAAGTGAGAAGTACATGAAAATGAAATTCTAAGCACCTGCTAACAGAGACTTTTAAGATACTGAGCCCATGATATTGTTGTTTTTGCTTCCAGCCACTAGGACACGGGTTTTCAAGGGTTGAATTTCGCCCTCCCAATGTATTCATGCAGTGTAGCATTGAAAGAACCATGGAGAAATGTTTATTTCCATTAAGCTACCGCAATGGCGAATCTAAAGCTGATGAGGTTGTGTGGGAAATACCTTGTGGAGACAAAGAACATGCAGGAATTGTATCGGCTATTACTTTCATGTCAGCTATTCTATCAGCTCTTCTAATTATCCTTGTATCTATTTATTATTCTGGTAGTAATGATTGTCCTGACTTGAAACAATTGTGAAATGTGGTTAGATTAGATTGTTGTGCTGGTTAAATGCAAATTGAATATAACCACAAACATAATAT
>NC_044931.1:14045297-14045866 GCF_003576645.1 Ipomoea triloba | reverse complement strand
TTGGGTCTGTTTCAGATTTCCATCATTATATTTAGACTTCTTCTAGTTTAATTGATCAAGTTAATTCCTCATAAATTTATTATTAAATTATCATTCAATTTTAGGCAAATATTAAGTTTTAAATTTGCTAGTTGAATTTTAATTTAATATTGAGGTTTATATTAAATTGCCTAAAGTATTGCAATTTATTTAAGGTTATATGTGTTAATTAATATATTAATATGCAAATTCAAGCATGCTATGTATATTTGTCAAATATTTTATTATTGTTTGAATTATACATTTGTTAAAGCATGCGTTAAGGTTGAAATTAGCACATTATTAACTCATATTATATACCTATCATTAAAGTATGGATCTTACCATTATTGATTGATATTTTTAATAATTATAGCTTCCTTTTGGGTTTATATAACATGGTTATTCAGTTCTAATTATTACTAACTACCATATTTTATTAATGGCATTTATTGTTGGTAATAATATTAAGTTTGGTCTATTTCAGTAGCAGATCATTTTTCATCCATGTTATAGCTCACTTGGACCATTAAGAATTATAGGTCTAATTT
>NC_044931.1:14043768-14044297 GCF_003576645.1 Ipomoea triloba | reverse complement strand
GTGATAAAGAATCAACAAAAATTCGTTTTAAAAACACCTGCAAAACAGAACAGCCCTATTACTAAGGAACGAAATATCATTATAATCAACTACCATGGCTTTTGCAGGTGTATACCTTTCTCTTGGTAGGGTCTGATTCTGCCGGCTGTTTCCTCCTCTGTGGTTGGGTCTCTGATTGGGCTTCTGGCTTGTGGCATCTCTGCATCTAATACTGAAAGAGATTTGGAAGTATTGGTTGTGATATGAGATTTATTTATAGTGTTGATTTAGATGTAAATACTGATTTTGAATTTTAAATTCATCTCTAATCAATTAATGTTAGACAATTAATGTTAGTCTTGTAGATTGTAAAAGTAGTTATTGGAATATGTAAGCATGCTTTGTTTGTTGCAGTAGATGTGAACACAATAAATGCATTCATACCTTCTACTCTCTTTTTACTGATAATTTTACAAATTTATCAAAACTACGTAGTTTTGACTGGGCGGGAAAACGAAAATATTTTTATTTTCCAGAAATGTGTGGCTTT
>NC_044931.1:14041944-14042768 GCF_003576645.1 Ipomoea triloba | reverse complement strand
TACTGGGATCAGTGATCCAGTACAGGGTATTGTTGAGGAACCACGACAGGTGGTTCGAGAGGTAGATATTCCAGCAGCTGAAGATCTAGACTGTGTGATGGCTGCTGATGGTCAGGGCACTGTGGTCAGGAACCCAGTGCAAGCTTTTCTGAATGATGGGTTGACACATGATCTCTCGGTTGTTCGAGAGATAACTGAACAAGCTGTGGAGTGTGCATCAGCAACAGAAATCCTACCTGCTGACTCTGATGAGCTGAATGCTGAAATCACATCTCGATTGAATCAAAGTGTTGAGAATGTATCGAGTTTGGACGACTTCTCCAGAGTACTTCGCTGGATCAACTGGAGAACAGGTCCCTTTGATCAATTGATCTCAAGAGCAGCAGAGATGGAGGCTGAGGAACGATTTGCACTAAACTGGTTAGATCTCACTGAAATCCCAGCCGACGAGCTTCAAAACCGTGCCCATGAGATGCAAGTAATCAGGAGTAATCTTGGTCGATCTGACAAAGGAAAGGGCATAGCTGTTGATGCACAAGAAGATGAAGCCGAGCCTGAAGAAGATCCTGAACTAGATGCTCAATTTCGAGAGGATATCAGGCTTGCCACAGCAATATCCTTGGGACAAAGTGTAGAACACACGAGAGGTCCAGGAGAGACCTCTGGGGTTGCTCGAGATGATGCTGACACTCCTACTCCAACTGCAGCAATCCCCTTGTCCCAAGTAAGTGAATCCGCTCTAGAAGACCAGGTAGCTTCGAGAGGTGAATCCGAGACCTCTGAAGCACATGAGGTGGCACCTAACTCTGTCTTACTACTGCCAC
>NC_044931.1:14040754-14040944 GCF_003576645.1 Ipomoea triloba | reverse complement strand
AGAAATCATAGTGAAGAGGTTTGACAAAAGTAAAACAAAAGTAATCAATTAAAGAAAGAAAGGAGACGGATGTCCTATCTAGGTGTCATGTTTGATATTACTATAGGGTGTTCTAGGCAATGCAACTAGGTTTCTGTCAAGGGAGCCCTCGGCACCATCACCGATTGGCGTCACACTTCGGACTCCCGGC
>NC_044931.1:14040317-14040512 GCF_003576645.1 Ipomoea triloba | reverse complement strand
ATCTCCTTGAGAGTTGTGTATATTAGTGATTTTGTAGTTTTGACGTTTTGGTTTTAATAAAACGGAGAAGTAGTTCGCCGACTGTCGTGTTCTCAAGAATGGCAAATTAGAACCGAATCAAGCGTGTGAGTTTTATGATGTTAAGCGACAAGAGTTACAAGATTCACTCAAAGCAAAAGAAATCATGGTGAAGAG
>NC_044931.1:14038787-14039317 GCF_003576645.1 Ipomoea triloba | reverse complement strand
TTTTTTTTTTGTAAGTATTACACTTCCCCTCATAAGTAACTTTTCAACTCCTAATATTATATTATGATTTAAAAGTATTCTATTTTTCATTAAAAAAATCACATTTTTTCATTAGTATTACACTTTTTATTATATAAGTAATTGTTTAACCCCTTAATTATTACATTTTGATTCAGAAGCATTTACACTTTTCCTTTGATTCAGTGCATGATGAGGACTGAATATTCTGGATTAATCAAAGAGAAGGGGTTGGGCTGCACAGTAGGAGGAGATACAAATACCACTGTAGTAGGAGGAGAGTAAGACTTCAATGTAGACAAAGCCCAAGGTTGAGACTGTGAAGCTGGGGGCGCCTGCAAAACAATCTTAGTAGAAATGAAAAAGCAAATACTGCATCACCAAACCTTACATGAATGCAAATATAGATCTTATTAGTGTGTAAGTCCATGCACAAATACCCTCAAAAAGATTCCGGATAGCCTAAAAAGACACATGGTGAGGATCTATAACTCATTTTATGTCGAGTATAT
>NC_044931.1:14036377-14037787 GCF_003576645.1 Ipomoea triloba | reverse complement strand
TTTTGAAGAAATTTTATATAAATATCTATAAATCATTAATACAATATAAAGTAGAAAAATATTTCGAAGCATTAATTTACATTGCAAAAAAAAAAAACAAGTATAAATTGGGTTTAATTAAGAATTCGTAAATAAGTATAGTGAAGATGGATTTATTGATGTTTGTTTTTTAATTAATTATTAATTAGCCATGCTCTTATTCTTCAGGCCACAAAATGAGATAATGACGGAACTGTCCCATGTATCCACCAAAATCAAAGAGATTCTGGCTTCCAGCCTCCCACTACTAGGTTGGCTTAATATTTTATTTTAATATTTAGTTACGAAATGTTTATGATTATAATTATGAATATCATATGAAGTTATTATAAATTGACCGTAAAAGTTAAACTTTGTTATGTGAATAAATAATCGTTAAATTTTCTAATTAGAATAGTTTATTAAATCCGAAATTACTGTACATACTTTGATTAAATAGATTTTACTAAAAATCATAATTTAGCAATGAGATTAATTATATATAGTTTGGTATATGCAGAGGCAAAAAGGGCAGAAGAAAATTATCAAGCGTTGTTACATGCGTTTGATAATTCTTCAAATATCTTGGACGTTCTTAAATTGATATTCAATGTCAAAAATAATAAACAGATGCCAATTTGGGAAAGAATTATGCAGGTATGTATAAGTATTTGTTCTTACTTATCTTATCATATTAGCATTTTGTACGCGCGATGCGCAAAAATTCATGCCCAATATTAAAACATTGATAAATACAAATAATTAAAAATTATAATGCAGATTATATATACACAAATAATATATGTATTTTATACACACATATATGATTTACCATTCATAAAAATTTAATTAAAATATAATCTACCATTAAATTAATTATATAATGATTTTAATAAAATGATAATTAAAGAATAGGAAGAAGATATGATAGATATAAGTGTATGGTAATAATGATGGAGTCATCAATGTTAGAGTTAAAAAGTAATGGTGTTATAACGGTGTAAGGGTAATTTCGTCTAACAATAATATAGTAGGGACAATTTTGTCTTATAACATTGAAGTGTACAACATTTAAAGTAAAATGTATACCTCTATTAGCATATAAAAAGAGAGGACATAAATCAAGGATATAACTTTGACATTGAAGTGTACAACATTTAAAGTAAAATGTATACCTCTATTAGCATATAAAAAGAGAGACATAAATCAAATGAAGGATATATACGTGTGAATTAATACTACAGCTGATTTGATGACCTCCAAATATATCTTTAATATTATACATATTTACAGGTTCAATGAGATTAGATGAGTTTGAAGGGAAGGGAGTGTTGCTAATATCATCCGGCAAACACTTCCCCTATTATGCATATTTTCGGGGGCCACAGGTAA
>NC_044931.1:14034699-14035377 GCF_003576645.1 Ipomoea triloba | reverse complement strand
AGCAAGGGAAAATCCTCTAATAAATTGTCTAGAGAGTTTAAGGGAGATTTTGATGAAAAGATTGTTTGAGAAAAGGGAAGAAGCTAGAAAATGGAAAGGACCAATCTGCCCAAACATTTTAAAGAAGTTAACTGCCATTGAGAAAGCTGCTGGAGGATACATGCCTATACAGTGTGATTCGATGCTATTTGAAGTGAAGGGAATGTATACAGATGAACACGAGAAAGTAGACTTAGGAAGAAGAATGTGTTCTTGCAGGAAGTGGGATTTGACTGGAATTCCATGCAAACATGCTGTTGCTGCAATTTGGATGAAAAAACAAAGCCCTATTGAGTATGTTAATATCTGTTACAGCAAGGAAACATACTTGGCAGTGTATGCAAGATCCATAAATCCTATGCCTGGTCCTAATAGATGGCTTGAAACAGAAAGGGTGGCACCACTACCCCCTATGTACACTGCAAGGGCTGGGAGTCCAAAAAAACTAAGGAAAAAGGGAGCAGATGAGGTGACACAAAAACCAAAGGGTGCCAATAGATTTTCAGTTGATGGGATCCATCTTTCAAGGACCCATGTGACACTGCATTGCACCTACTGTAAGCAAAAAGGACATAACAGTAGAAAATGTCCATTGAAAGGGAATCAGGTAAAGAAATCATTGCTTTGCACCTACTTTAC
>NC_044931.1:14032879-14033699 GCF_003576645.1 Ipomoea triloba | reverse complement strand
TCAACCTAACTCACTCAAAGGGTGGCAGACTGCTTGACTCATAAGGATCCGAAGATCGAAATGAGACTTAGGTTATCTCAACCTAACTCACTCAAAGTCTGGCAGACTGCTTGACTCATAAGGATCCAAAGATTGAAATGAGACTTAGGTTATCTCAACCTAACTCACTCAAAGGCTGGCAGACTGCTTGACTCATAAGGATCCGAAGATCGAAATGAGACTTAGGTTATCTCAACCTAACTCACTCAAAGGCAGACAGACTGCCGGACTCATAAGGATCCGAAGGTCGAAATGAGACTTAGGTTATCTCAACCTAACTCACTCAAAGGCTGGCAGACTGCTTGACTCATAAGGATCCGAAGATCGAAATGAGACTTAGGTTATCTCAACCTAACTCACTCAAAGGCAGACAGACTGCCGGACTCATAAGGATCCGAAGATCGAAATGAGACTTAGGTTATCTCACCCTAACTCACTCAAAGGCAGGCAGACTGCCGGACTCATAAGGATCCGAGGATCGAAATGAGACTTAGGTTATCTCAGCCTAACTCACTCAAAGGCAGACAGACTGCCGAAATCATAAGGATCCGAGGATCGAAATGAGACTTAGGTTATCTCAACCTAACTCACTCAAAGGCAGACAGACTGCCGGACTCATAAGGATCCGAAGATCGAAATGAGACTTAGGTTATCTCACCGTAACTCACTCAAAGGCAGGCAGACTACTGGACTCATAAGGATCCGAGGATCGAAATGAGACTTAGGTTATCTCAACCTAACTCACTCAAAGGCAGACAGACTGCCGAAATCATAAGGATCC
>NC_044931.1:14031998-14032228 GCF_003576645.1 Ipomoea triloba | reverse complement strand
TCGAAATGAGACTTAGGTTATCTCAACCTAACTCACTCAAAGGCTGGCAGACTGCTTGACTCATAAGGATCCAAAGATTGAAATAAGACTTAGGTTATCTCAACCTAACTCACTCAAAGGCAGACAGACTGCTGAACTCATAAGGATCCTAGGATCGAAATGAGACTTAGGTTATCTCACCCTAACTCACTCAAAGGCAGGCAGACTGCCGGACTCATAAGGATCCGAGG
>NC_044931.1:14030352-14030998 GCF_003576645.1 Ipomoea triloba | reverse complement strand
CAATTAGATACATAAACATGTCAATTTATTCATCAAGGCATAATTACCTGTTAGTGACCTGTAATACCTGATAAACAAAAATGTCACCTTTTTTTTTGCATAAAATGTATGAAATGGGCCATCAAACTTTATCTCTAAAGTCAATTAGACCCTCAAACTTTTTAAAGTTGCAATTAGATATATAAACATGTCAATTTATTCATCAAGGCATAATTACCTGTTAGTGACCTGTAATACCTGATAAACAAAAATGTCACCTTTTTTTTTTTGCATAAAATGTATGAAATAGGCCATCAAACTTTATCTCTAAAGTCAATTAGACCCTCAAACTTTTTAAAGTTGAAATTAGATATATAAACATGTCAATTTGGTCATTAAAGCATAATTACCTGTAAGTGATCAGTAATAACAGGTAAATAAAAATTTCAGTTTTTTTTTGCATAAAAATTATCAAAGAGGCGATCAAACTTTATATGTAAAGTCAATTAGGCCCTCAAACTCTTTAAAGTTAGCAATTAGATACATAAACATGTCAATTTAGTTATCAAGGCATAATTACCTGTTAGTAATCTGTAATAACAAGTAAATAAAAAGGTCAATTTTTTTTAACATAAAATGTTTCAAATAGGCCATCAAAATTTATCTG
>NC_044931.1:14028716-14029352 GCF_003576645.1 Ipomoea triloba | reverse complement strand
CCCCCCCCAAATATCTCATCTTATTGCCGCTAATATTACATCTGACATTATAATTTATGTAGCTTTTGTTTTGGATAGTTGGTGCATAGAACATGGTTTTCATTTCACTATTTAGTGCTTACTTCATCTCCTTTTCTCAGGAGTGCTTTTTGTGAAGTTCCGCTATGGATGGAAAATGAGTGTTCATGCTATTGCGCAGAAACAATCTGACAAATCTAGCCTGCAGACCTTCATGGTAATGGTTGAAAAAGATGATTCCTCTATGTTGAGCCAAATATTCTCATCTTTTGATCAGTCATCTATTCATTCTCCTGGAAATCAGGTAAAACCACTTGACTAGTTTCTTCTTATATTTCCACTATGCCTATTGATGGTAGATGAATATGCATACTGTCTCCATCCTTCATTGATTTCTCCAATCACCTTGTGTTGACACAAGACTCTAAGATCCAATTTCCCTTTCCCCTTCTTTTGTTTATTTTGTTGACTAACTTATTGTAAAGTTTGTTATATATTTGGCTCTTTTCATATCAAGCTTGGTCTTATATGCTCCTTGCACTATAGGCTGATGGACTCCGGCAGGCACTTGAAGTTGAAAATAGACTTCGTGAAGAATATTCCAATAGCCTGGATATA
>NC_044931.1:14027122-14027716 GCF_003576645.1 Ipomoea triloba | reverse complement strand
TATAATATATATTTATATTTATATATTTATTAAAATTTTATTTAAAAATGTACCTAGTGATAAAAAAAAATACCAAAGATGAACTCACCTATAAATTTCAAGTATGTTATATTGTTATGTTTCACATCACTTGTATAATAAAGAATAGTTTTTAATTGTTCGGGGTATCGGGCTATCCCATTTAATTTCGAGCTAACCCTATCGGGCCATCGGGCTAATCGGTTTCGGGCTCATCGGGCTAATTTTTTTATCGGGCTAACCCGTTCGGGCTATAGCCCTGTCGGTTTCGGGTTTTTTCGGGCTAGCCCATCGGGTTCGGGCCCGATTGGCATCCCTAATTAAAATGTACCACAATTTACCTCATGTCAGATTATAAGCATACACTATTTACACATATTAAAAAACATGTGCTAAAATATGCACCAATCTACGTTTTAAAATGCACCACATTTATTAGAAACACATGTTAAAATACACACCATTTTATTGTCAAAAAAAAAATACACACCATTCAATGTATTAAAATGCACCAGACGACGTATTAAAACACACCATTCCACAACACAGTTACACATCATTCTACGTATGAAAATG
>NC_044931.1:14022797-14026122 GCF_003576645.1 Ipomoea triloba | reverse complement strand
CTCATAAAGAAGTTTAATTCATTATTCATTTTTAATTATAAAAGATACATAAACTTATATAATAAATGAATACTAGTAATACAAGTGTGTGAATATATATATATATATATATATATATAATATATAAGTGCGGGTGCAGGGCGGGGATACCTCCCCTGCACTCGCCCCCATACCCGCGCGGGTTTACAAAATTCCCCCCATCCCTGCACCCATTACCCAAATTGTGCGGGTATTTTAAAACCCATAGGGGCGGGGATGCGGGTAACCCATAGGGTGCGAGTATAAATGCCATCCCTAAGTAGCAGTCACTATACCGTGGATCATGTACTATGGCTGATATTGCAATTGTGTTGAACTAATACTGCAGTTGTGACAACCAGATTCGAAAATCATGCCCACCCACTTGATCATCTCTTTTGGGACATGTGTTCAATTTTTTCAATTTTTAATTTCCTTGCTATCTAGGAAATTTGCAATCATTATTGTATCATTTGTATGGACCATGGTCCACACTGCTGTATAGACCATACTATTAAATAATGTAAATTGAGTTACATAAATAATGCACTTTTAATATATTAAAAATGTACATTGTATTATTTCAAAAAAAAAAAGTACATTGTATTCATGGAAAGTACATTATTTTATATAATGTACGTTCAGTACACGAGAATAATGTATTTTTAATATATTAAAAATGTACTTTTTGTTACGGTTCACACAATACTGTGTGGACTATAATTTGCCTTGTTGTTGGATTTTCCTTGTCAAATAAAAGGGGTTTGACAAATGTTGGCAAATTGTCTCTATTCACAAATTTAGAACTCTATATTCACAAATTTAGAACTCTATGTTCACAATTTTATAACTCTATATTCACAATTTTAGATCTCAATATTCACAATTTTAGATCTCAATATACAAAATTACATTATTCAATACTAGTAATTTCACTTGTGCGTTGCACGGAATGGATTTGTTATAATATTTTAAGAATATTTGGATCGATATACAATTATATAAATTGTAACATCGAATATTATATAGCGCAATTGATGAAATTGGTTAGATCGATTATGTTTTATGATGTTTTCTTGCTTGAATTAGAGCAAATAATTGTCCAATTATCATATTTTACAATATTACGCAAACATTAATAGTATAGGAGTGTTTTGGGCGGGAAATTAAAATTGAGGATTTTATTTTTATTAATAGTATAGATTACTCAATATTCACAACTTTTGAACTCTATATTCACAATTTTGTTATATAGATTCAAAAATTGTGTTATACTATTGAACATAGAGTTTTGATACTGTTAAACATAGAGTTATGAAATTGTGAACGTAGAGCCATGAAATTGTGAACATAGAGTTATGAAATTGTGAACGTAGAGCTATGAAATTGTGAACGTTGAGCTATGAAATTGTGAATATGAAATTATGAAATTGTGAACATAAAATTATAAAATTGTGAACATAGAGCTATTAAATTGTGAACACAGGGTTATGAAATTATGAACATAGAATTAAAAAATTGTGAACATAGACCCTGGTCCACCTTGCAAGGTGGACCGGGTCCATGGCATAACAACTGACAAATGTCTCGGTGGACTTGGACAACTTAGTAACTTAACTAATGGGATGGAAATGAACTTGGGCTTCATCTTTTCTTTAGTACACCAACTTGTCAAATATAATAACCATCAACAGCCCAATATGGATGAGTCCAAAACCTTTTTGAAATATCCAAAATTTAGGGTGTGTAAACTATTGAAGTGATTTTAATTATAAATCGCCCTTTAAAAAAATCTATACTAAATATAATAAAAGCCAAGCATCTAACATGAGCAAAAAAAAATATTAGTGTAATTTTCTTTTATAGTTTTTGGCATAGTAACAGTGGCATGTTAAATAATTTATTTGCTTGAGGTGATATGTAATAATTTTTATTTATTTATTTATTCTTTACAGTTTTTCTTTGGATGGAAACTAGTCGTTACTATTTGATGGTGTGAATTGAATAAATCCCTACTATTATTATAAGGTAATCAAGCATGCAAAATTGGGAAATATTGATCATACAATAAAATAAATAAATAAAAAAAAAACAAAAAATATGATATAATAATTAAAGAATAAGACAATGAATTGATTATCTATTTATATTACAACGTAACCATAGCCAAATAAAATATGCTACAATTACTAATTAATGGACTAAATATGTAATGACGAGCGCAACAAGCAGAAGAGCATATGCAATCCCTTGATCAATCGCTACACCTGCAATACAATTTTGTGTTTTTTCAAATTAGTTTCAAATGCATAATAACTAATTTTAGTCTAATAAGATGATTTATTCCAGGACTAAGATTATATTTCAAATGACTTTACCTGTGGTTAGTTTTACTGAACAGTTCTCAAAAATGAATGATTGATATTTGAAAGTTAAAAAAAATCTAAAATGGTTAAAAAGTTTATAAGAAAGACTATTTTCGAATAGAAATCTTAGATTTTCAATCAAGTTCTAACAGTTAAAAATTTTATATTTTCAGTAATAATGTTTTGAAATCGATATTCATTCTCATGTATTTAATTTTTTTTAAAAAAATAATAATAATAATAAAATAATGAAGAGTTATATACCGTCATTGGAAGGAGCAAGGGCGGCCGGAGAAGGAGGCATGACCTGACCAAAGCCAAAGTGGACAAGTGCGAGTAACAAACAACCAATAATTGGGAGATTTATAGCCATCCTCATGGAGTTCATTTCCAAAAAAAATTAATGGAGGAAAAGATATGAAAATTCAAGAAATTAAGAGCTGAGGGATTAACGTTGAAGGTATGGTGTTCAAAGGTTTGCAGAGAACAAGGTTGGAGAAAACAAAGTATATATACGAATCCGATGGGAGAATAATGATGCATTTTCCATGTGCATTTTCTGGAAAAGTTGAATAAATTACTATTATTATGATTATTGAAATATATATGGAACTTTCCTTTCTTGACCGTGATGGCGGCTAGTTGACTGAGAGAATAGTCGTGTTCAACGCTGAAATTGATTTTTCTTATTTGTTTCCTGCTCCTCTAACGCAATTGATTGCATCATTTTTAACTTTTATTCGTAATTAAAAGAATTAATTAACTCTTATTAAATAATAAATAAGTCATAAAAAATGGGAAGAAATTTGGAATCAGAATTAAGTGATTTCAATTATTTGATTTTTTTTTTTGGGTTATAATTAAAAAAAAAAAAAAAAAAAGGAAAAAAAAAGAGGAGAATATGTGAGTATACCAAACACTTGTATTATTTGCGGCTTGTC
>NC_044931.1:14021043-14021797 GCF_003576645.1 Ipomoea triloba | reverse complement strand
CCCAGCAGAAGATATATGTATTAAGATTAAGGGAATGTTTACATAACAGAGTTTAGTGGAAAAGATTTAAAGAATTAAGACCAAGAACAACATAAGTGTCAATACATTGAAATAAGATGGAGTTTGGACCACGAGAGCTTACTTCTTGTTGCCTTTCCTTTTCTTGTTAATGGCTTCTCGTGTCTTGATGGGGTCTTTCGGATTTACCAGGCTTAAGTATTCATCTGTGACATCTAGATGCCTGTAGTTCCTGTAGGCTTCCCCCACGAACTCACCATCAATTACTCCATCTTTCCACCAAGCAATGCATTCTTCTGGAGACATGTTGCTGTGTGTTGATATTCCAGTGATTTTCAGAAGCTTGAATATCTCCAGAGTCAGAATTTGTTCAGTGTCTTCTCTGTTCCCAAACTTAAAGTTTGTCATGAGAAGATCTATCTTCCTTTCTTATTCTGACTGTCGTTCTTGTCTTTTTCTTCTTCTTTCTCTGTCTTCTGACTGTCGTTCTTGTCTTTTTCTTCTTCTTTCTCTGTCCTCTGACTGTCGTTCTTGTCTTTTTCTTCTTCTTTCTCTGTCCTCTTACTGTCGTTCTTGTCTTTTTCTTCTTCTTTCTCTGTCCTCTTCTCTCCTTCTCTCCATTTCCAGTGTACGCTGGACCCTTAGGTTTTCTGCCTTTTTGGCATCCTCCACTGCTTTGCTCATGATTCTTGGTATTTTTGGAGGTGGTCCAGCTGGTTCACTTGCTGCCCTTTTC
>NC_044931.1:14019275-14020043 GCF_003576645.1 Ipomoea triloba | reverse complement strand
TTTTTTTTTCCAGTTAATTAGTCAATTAGAATAATAGATGCACTGATATTTTCATTCTATTTTTAATTTACCTTTACTATTGATGATGTAGACTATAATTATTGAAATATTTCCTTTCCATTTTTAATTTACTTTTACTATTGATGATGTAGAATATTATTATTGAACTATTTCCGTTTTATTTTTAATTTCCGTTCCATTATTTAAAAGTGTGAAAGATTTACGATTTAATTGTGATTCACTGATTTGATTTATTCTACTGTGTAATATTATTGTGAAAATTTAAAATGCAATGATTTGATCATTTCCTTTTCCATTTTAATTAATTGTGGATATTTTTTTAATTTTCAGTCAATTATTAATATTCATTTCCTTTTCCAATTGACATAATTTCAGTTGTCTTTTCTATTTTTAATTTTCAATCAATTATTAATATTCATTTCCTTTTCCAATTTACCTAATTTCCGTTCCATTTAAATTGATAATGTAAAATATTATTGTGAAACATTTCTATCGTAATAATTACCGTAATTACTAATAATGAATTATAATCAATTATAATTAATATTATTTTATCATAATAATTACCATATTACTAAAATGCTCCTACATTTTGGCCAAAAAATTTTGGAGGAGGATATTGGTTTTATATATAGTATAGATAGATTCTATATTTGTAATTATCGTTATAAACGGATTTAATAGGAAAATTTAAGTAGGAAGTTATATTAAGAGTTTTGAAATATTATTATTATATTATTAATATTA
>NC_044931.1:14017705-14018275 GCF_003576645.1 Ipomoea triloba | reverse complement strand
TACCTTTAGTGATGAGGTTCCACAGTATTGCTATTTTTCACCTCTCGTGCATGAATGGTGGTTCCCCCTTACTTGCATCTTCCACCTTTGCTTTATTCTCTTCAAGAATTGACATCTTTCCCCCTTTGATAATCAACCTCTCGTATCATTATCTCTCGTTGAGACCAATTGTTGGTTCCATTTTGTTGCAAGTCTTGATTTATTCCCAACAATGATAGAACGAGAAGTCCCTACATCAATAAAATAAAGTTTCTGGTACCCAAACAAATCTGGGTCCTCGGAGGTTAGTTCTTTTGGGATTATAAGGTAGCCCGAACCCATCATGAGGGACTTGAGCCATTCTTCGTTCCCATACTAAATCATAATTAAATGGAAAACTATAAAACCGTTTTGGAGCATCGAATTTTGAAAATTTTGACCCAAAATAATTTTGATGCCCTCGGGAAGGTTTGGCTTTGTTTAAATTTATTTTTCCGGGTCTAGGAATAAATTTAGCCATTTTCCAATCGGAATTAAAATGAAAATTTCTACCAACATCATTCCTTGGAATCCTACCCATATTCCTCCGAT
>NC_044931.1:14015026-14016705 GCF_003576645.1 Ipomoea triloba | reverse complement strand
ATATATATATATATATATATATATATATATATATATATATATATATATATATATATGGCATACACCCACACACATGCATTTTTTTTTATCGGTCGCCGCCTATGTGCTAGTCTGCTGTCCGACTAGCGCATACTAAAACCATTATCAAATCAAAAAAGTGAACATTGGAAGGTAAAATTAGATAGGGAAAATACCATTATTATAAAATTATAAATTGAATTATCAACCAACCATGATGAATTGATAGAGACCATGAAAAATACAGGTTTTGATCACGATGGAGCAGGTAATGGAATAATGGATACATGCATGAACTGAGTAGATAGGGGTTGATGAGATATTTGTTTCCCTTTTACTCATGGTAGGGAACAGGAATTAAGACTGGATTTAGTCACGGGCAAGGGATGGAATTTGGAAGTCAACATGGATATTTATTAATTTATCATCATTTAAAACTTGCTTTCAGCAATAAGATAAATGCATGGTGGATTTCTATTATGAATATTGAAAATTTTGATTCTAATTAAGTTAAGATTTTGTTTTTTGCGAATTAAGTTAAGATTCTTGTGCACATAAATGTACAGTTTGGTGTTGAATATTGAAATTAAATTGACTCAATTTATCTCTTCAATAGCAAGAAAGATGAATTGATGAGGTCCATAGTATAGTCGGTGTGTAATCGATGAATTTATGATGTTCATAATATAGTTGGTGAAATTGAAAAACTTGGGTTATAAAAAAAGATTACTTTTTCATTAAGATTATTATTTTCTTTTATTATATATTTTTTAGATGTAGTGTACATTCTTCATATGCTCTGCGCATTATTTCTTGTCCCCTGGACGAGGACGGGTTTTGAGAATACTAGGGGCGTTTGACCATTCACGGATGATGAATGATTTTTTTTTGGTATTATTGACTCTATTATGATACAGTATTTGTTTATAACTACTTTATTAATTTATTGACCTCCATTAAGGCTCAAATCCACAATCTCCTATATGAGGGTGCGACTTAGTGTTACTAAACCATAAAGTCTTGGCACGAATGATGAATGGTAAATTGTGTAAATTGAGAGTAGGAGTGCGACTTAGTGCTACTAACTACTAAGTAATAGGAGTAATTTTTTCAATTTGAACCAAATCGTACACTATTGGAACAGAAACTGTACGGATAGTTTCGGTTCCATAATATTTGGAACCAGAACCGAACGGTTCCGATTCTAAATCGAAAAAAATATTATTATTTATTATTTGATTAATGTTTAAACTTTAAACAACATTTTAAAGTTTAACTATAACAATTGCAGTATTTGTTTTATAATTTAACTTTGAAGTTTAAATATTTCATATAACCATTTTAAAAATATTTTAGAATTAAAAATTTTAAAAATTAAAATTAAAAATTTGATTCCAAAACTGGATGTGGAACCTTTATACAAAATTTCGATATCAATTAGACTAATTTTGGTCAAAGTACATATCAGGTCCCTATACTATATTGTTTTGTTTAATTTAGTCCATGTACCTCAATTTTGATTAATTTAATCCCTATACTTTAAGATTTATAACAATTAAGGACAATACTTAACACCATTTATTTTTTCCATTAAGTCTGTCCACGTATCGTTGAAATTGCCATGTCAAATTTTGGCAAATTATTGCATAGACCATGGTCCA
>NC_044931.1:14013739-14014026 GCF_003576645.1 Ipomoea triloba | reverse complement strand
GTCTCGAAGAAGGGTAGTTCGAGAGGTCACTTCGAAAGATAACAAACTGATATCTCTGAACGGAGGAATAAGGAGGGTTAGGGATTAATCACTCAGGAGGAAGATCCTTAACCAGATCAAGACGGAGGAATAAAGAGGTTTAGGGATCAATCACTCAGGGGGAAGATCCTTAAACTCATGTGGAAGACATTTCACCTTCGAGAGGTGAATCCGATAAGTTCAACGAATACATGAAGGAAACGGCTAACTTTGGATATTAATGCTAGCCACGTGGTCATCGGTTACTG
>NC_044931.1:14013246-14013472 GCF_003576645.1 Ipomoea triloba | reverse complement strand
CTAAACGCAGTACACATTCCCTCCAAAACATCTAACCTTCATCAATGGCGTCCGAATCCTCTACATCAACCTCATCTTCCGACGCATATCAGAGGGAGTTGCTACACATTCGCTCTCAGATCAAACAAGCAAGGCGGGGAGTATCCTTGACAGAAATGGCTTCATCACCAACTCCCCTAATCCAAAAATGGCGGAAAAAGTCCTGAAGAAGTTTGAGAAAGCAGGA
>NC_044931.1:14011725-14012246 GCF_003576645.1 Ipomoea triloba | reverse complement strand
TTTAGTTCATCAAGGAATAATTACATGTTAGTGCCCCTGAAATAACAGGTAAATGTAAATGTCACTTTTTTAGCATAAAATGTGTCAAATAGACCATCAAACTTTACCTGAAAAATCAATTAGGCCCTCAAAATTTTTAATGTTGCAATTAGCTGCATAAACATGTCAATTTAGTCCATCAAAGCGTAATTACCTGTTGTGACCTGAAATACCAGGTAAATGTAAATTTCATTTTTTTGCATAAAATGTGTCAAATAGACCATCGAACTTTATCTGAAAAATCAATTAGGCATTCAAACCAATTAAAATTGCAATTAGATGCATAAAAATGTCAATTTAGTTTATAAAGCATAATTACCTGTTAGTGACCTGTAATACCAGGTAAATTTAAATGTCACTTTTTTTTTGCATAAAATGTGTCAAATAGGCATCAATTAGGCTCTCATACTATTTAAAGTTGCAATTTGGTACATAAACATGCTAATTTAGTTCATCAAGGAATAATTACCTGTTAGTGCCCC
>NC_044931.1:14010205-14010725 GCF_003576645.1 Ipomoea triloba | reverse complement strand
GAATGAAGGCTGAAATCAACCAAAGAGAGCATAAACCAGTGAAAAGAAGAACCAATCCACACGGGGACACACAAAGACCAAACCGGAAACAACAAAAGAGACGAAAACGAAGAAGACCCACGCCCACGAGCACCACCACGCGTGTGAGCTGGCGTGGAATTATTCCAGTAACCGTCCATGCCAGTCCACACGCGTGTGAGTAGGCGTGGACAGACACCAGAATCTTGCGCGATGTTTTAGTATTTAAGGGACATTTCAACTAGGAGGAGGGAGTCTTTTGTCCATTTTTCACTTCTCACTTTAGGTTAGGGTTAGATAGGATTAGGGAGAGGAGAAAGAGCTCCTTGGAGAAGAGAACTTGGATCTCCATAGCCTTGAGATCCTTTGGGTAAACTCTTTCATTAAGACTTGCTTTCTCTTTGGACTCTTTTGCTTTTCCTTTTTTCCTAAAGTTATTTGCTTTTCCTTTGATCTTGTAAATATGCTTTTCTATTTGAATGAGATGATGTTGTTGAAGCCT
>NC_044931.1:14008679-14009205 GCF_003576645.1 Ipomoea triloba | reverse complement strand
TGACAGGATTGCGGATTTAGTGGGAGTGAATGTGAAGGTGGGTGGTGATAAAACGAAGAGTCAAGACTCCCCGAGTGTCGTGTCTCTCAATTTGATTTCACTATCTTGACCTACCTTTAGTTCCTATCTACCTTCACTTTATTATCAATTGTTTTCATTATAGTTTGTTGTTCGATATTGTGTTTGTATCCAAATCAACCCTTCAGTTTAGCTAGATTTCCATAAGGAACATTAGTATCTTATGCTTGGAACACTAAAGCTCTACTCATATCGCCAATCCTTGTGAGAACGATATACGGTGTAAGGATACCCTATTACACATCCACTCACCCAAAAGACTACTTCATCAACTAGTTGCACCATCAGGTCTCTATGTGGGGCGAAGATGTACTGAAATTCGATGAATTTGGTCTGAGATTCATTGTGCAGAGGTTCCTGACAGGATTGCGGATTTAGTGGGAGTGAATGTGAAGGTGGGTGGTGATAAAACGAAGAGTCAAGACTCCCCGAGTGTCGTGTCTCTCAA
>NC_044931.1:14007160-14007679 GCF_003576645.1 Ipomoea triloba | reverse complement strand
GGAATGTCAATTATGCTTAAGCACTATCATAGACTTAACGTCTATGGATCATAGGCGAGACCCACTTCATTGAGTGCTCTTCGGTCACGCCTCCTTAGAGCAATTCCATTAATGCATTTTTAGCTATAAGTGGGCTATTAAGTATAAATATCAGGGTGGAGCAGCAAATCCGTTGTAGTCTAGTCGGTTAGGATACTCGACTCTCACCCGAGAGACTCGGGTTCGATTCTCAGCAATGGAAACTCCTTTTATGCTTTGATTTTGCACTACGCGTTCACGGCGGAGGGGAAAAAGGGTATTGGGGTGAGAGAGGCTCAAACTCTCGACCTCAAGATCACTTAGAAGCTATGAGACCTACGCGCTACCCAACCACACCACCACCCTATGTTGACACGTAGCTTTTAGAGAAGACTATTTTATACATGTTTTGCTGGAACTGTGGGCTTTTACATTTTAGAGCAGGGGTGTAGTAAATTTAGTAATAATGTGAATAGAGATTAATGAGGGGAACTAGTATAG
>NC_044931.1:14005414-14006160 GCF_003576645.1 Ipomoea triloba | reverse complement strand
AAGAACAATTGGCGCTTGTGGATGTGTATAAGTCAGAGAATTTAATTGGAGGGAAATACTTTGATCTGAGTGTGTTTCTAAGACACCCGCAATGGAGGAAAGTATTCGAATGGAGAGGACCAACATATACTACGGTTACCTACGAGTTTCTAGGTTGAGATGTGTCCCACTAAAACATTAGGTTCCCTATGCGTGGAGTTCAGACTTACATTTCCTTATTTTTCATGCACTTTACTGCTTTTTTTGGGATACAGGAAGAACCAAACAGCAAGCCTTGAAAAGGAATTATGAGGAAGCAAGCACAAGCCGAACAATGGCAAGAGCAGAACAACCACAACCACCACCACAAGTTGTATCTAATGCAAGAGGAACAAGGCTCCTCCGAGGCTTAACTCAAGAACAATTGGCGCTTGTGGATGTGTATAAGTCAGAGAATTTAATTGGAGGGAAATACTTTGATCCGAGTGTGTTTCTAAGACACCCGCAATGGAGCAAAGTATTCGAATGGAGAGGACCAACATATACAACGGTTACCTACGAGTTTCTGGCTTGAGATGTGTCCCACTAAAACATTAGGTTTCCTATGCGTGGAGTTCAGACTTACATTTCCTTATTTTTCATGCACTTAACGGTTTTTTTGGGAAACGGTAAGAACCAAAGAGCATGCCTAGAAAAGGAATTATGAGGAAGGAAGCACAAGCCGAACAATGGCAAGAGCAGAACCACCACAACCGCCACCACAAGTT
>NC_044931.1:14003872-14004414 GCF_003576645.1 Ipomoea triloba | reverse complement strand
TTTTTTTTTTTTTTTTTTTTTTAATATTTGTTAAAATAATAATTAAAATTATTTTTATATATGACTTATGTTAGTGGCATGTAATTATTCAAGTAAGTATTAATATTTACAAATTAATTATATTAAATATCAAATCATCAATTTAACTTGGAGTAACAGGTAAAAAAAAATGATAATTGCACATTTTTTGCAAGTTTAATGTTCTAATTGTACACATTTTTTGTTTGATGGTTCAATTACACAAACTATACAAGTTCAGTGGCCTATTTGACACTTTTTCCTAAAATAAAAAAATTAAAAAATAAATTAAAAAAACTACGTAAAAGCTTAGGTCCAGGCTCTAGCTCAGCCCGGCCTATTTTCATTCGTAGTGTGGTCATGAAGGGGCTTTTCTCCATGTTTATTAATGAGAGCTTTACAACTTTGTTCAAGCTATTAAGCTAGGGACAAAATCTTCAAATATGAGGACCACAAAGACTGAAGAAATCTATTCAAAAAAAAATAAAAAACAAAAAACAAAACAAAACAAAAAAAAAAAAAAA
>NC_044931.1:14002548-14002872 GCF_003576645.1 Ipomoea triloba | reverse complement strand
GCCCCCCGCAGGTCAAACAACTCAACAAGCTCGGGCCGCGGCACTCATGCCTCCCGTAGGTCAAACATCTCAACAACCTCGGGCGACGGCTCTCAAGCCTCCCGCAGGTCAAACATATCAACAACCTCGGGCCACGGCACTCATGCCTCCCGCAGGTCAAACATCTCAACAACCTCGGGCCACGGCACTCATGCCTCCCACACGTCAAACATCTCAACAACCTCGGGCCAAGGCTCACAAGCCTTCCGCAGGTCAAACATCTCAACAACCTGGGCCACGGCTCACAAGCCTCCCGCAGGTCAAACATCTCAACAACCTCGGGCC
>NC_044931.1:14001178-14002389 GCF_003576645.1 Ipomoea triloba | reverse complement strand
CTCGGGCCACGGCACTCATGCCTCCCACACGTCAAACATCTCAACAACCTCGGGCCAAGGCTCACAAGCCTTCCGCAGGTCAAACATCTCAACAACCTGGGCCACGGCTCACAAGCCTCCCGCAGGTCAAACATCTCAACAACCTCGGGCCGCGGCACTCATGCCTCCCGATGTAAAACATCTCAACAACCTCGGGCCACGGCTCAAAAGCCTCCCGCAGGTCAAACATCTCAACAATCTCGGGCCGCGGCACTCATGTCTCCCGCAGGTCAAACATCTCAACAACCTCGAGGCACGGCACTCATGCCTCGCGCAGGTCAAATATCTCAACAACCTCGGGCAACGGCGCTCATGCCCCCCGCAGGTCAAACATCCAACAACCTCCGGCCACGACATTCATGCCACCCGCAGGTCAAACATCTCAACAACCTCGGGCCACGGCACTCATGCCTCCCGCAGGTCAAACATCTCAACAACCTCGGGCCACGGCACTCATGCCTCTCGCAGGTCAAACATATCAACAACCTCGGGCCACGGCTCACAAGCCTCCCGCAAGTCAAACATCTCAACAACCTCGGGCCACGTTTCACAAGCCTCCCGCAGGTCAAACATCTCAACAACCTCGGGCCACGGCTCACAATCCTCCCGCAGGTCAAACTTATCATAAACCTCGGGCCACGGCACTCATGCCTCCCGCAGGTCAAACAACTCAACAACCTCGGGCCGCGGCACTCATGCCTCCCGCAGGTCAAACATCTCAACAACCTCGGGCCACGGCTCACAAGCCTCCCGCAGGTCAAACATCTCAACAACCTCGGGCCACGGCACTCATGCCTCCCGCAGGTCAAACAACTCAAGAACCTCGCGCCGCGACACTCATGCCTCTCGCAGGTCAAACATCTCAACAACCTCGGGCCACGGCTCACAAGCCTCCCACAGGTCAAACATCTCAACAATCTCGGGCCGCGGCACTCATGTCTCCCGCAGGTCAAACATCTCAACAACCTCGGGCCACGGCACTCATGCCTCCCGCAGGTCAAACATCTCAACAACCTCGGGCTACGATACTCATGCCTCCCGCAGGTTAAACATCTCAACAACCTCGGGCCACGGTACTCATGCCTCCCACAGGTCAAACATATCAACAACCTCGGGCCACGGCTCACAAGCCTCCCGCAAGTCAAACATCTCAACAACCTCGGGCCACGGCT
>NC_044931.1:13999402-14000178 GCF_003576645.1 Ipomoea triloba | reverse complement strand
GAATGTTTTACTACCATGATTAGTATCCCTTAAATTTTGGAAAATATTATATTTCATTTATTTCCATAATCAAATTACAATTCCACCCTTTTGTATTAATTTCATCCTAATATAATTGATATTTTAGAATCAATCCTAACCATAAATTTTAAATTTTTAGATGGTTGAGATGTGATCTCATGATCTCATTTAATAGGGTGGTCTCATAGGATCCAACCCATATATATATATGTTCAAATTATTAATAGTTTAAGTAGCTTAGTAGGTTCAACTCCAAACTTCTTTAAAAAGTCTATGTCACATATTCAAATCTCATTAGAAACACTTGTTTTGATATTATGTTATTGACATTTTTAACGTCATTTTACAAAGAGTACTGCGAATCCACGTTAACTCGACCAAAATCAGGACCCCACATATATTTGTACCACAAAATAGCCACTTAAATGACAATTTTTTTTTAGCTAAAATTCCAACCGTAAGTACTTTGCCGTCATACAAATTACATGTTACTTATATTTTTAATTTTCTTAATTAATTGCTTTGTAAATCTGGTGTATAGTTTCAACAAACGAAAAACACTGAATCCGGGGGCCGAGAAAAATGTAGTCAAAGAAAATAAAAGAAATTCTTGGTCAAAGAAATTCATTAGACTTAGTGATGAAATCCCAGGTAATCTGGAGTTTTTTCTTCGTAAAATATATATATATATATATATATATATATATATATATATATATATATATATATATATATATATATATATATATATATAT
>NC_044931.1:13997875-13998402 GCF_003576645.1 Ipomoea triloba | reverse complement strand
ACTTCTGAAATTATAAAATAATTAAAATGAAAAGTAGTACGTGTCAGCCCAATTTAACAACTAAGCTTAATTATTCAATATTAATATAAAATATAAATTAAAGTTTAAGATAAATATAATATTAAATAAATAAAACTAAAATTTTAATCTAAATTAAATATAAAAATAGTGTTTATCAAAATCCCCACACTAATCATTTGCTTGTCCTCAAGCAAAGACATTATTTAAGAAAACATAAATATATAAAAACTCATAACACTTCATGAACGTTGGTCTCAAACACATTATAAATAATTAGTTAGTAGTTTATTTGAAAATGGAGTAAACTAAATAACCAAGCCCTCACGGGTATATCACTCATCACTCAAAAGTGTTTGAAGGGTGTATAGATTTCACTCAAATCAATTCCTATAGAAATGCTCTACCATAGACTTGCATATCTTCTCATTCTCCACTACAAGATAACATGCATGATCAAATCATAAGGACTTTCTCCAAGGTTGTAATGGGGCTTAGGGCAAAGGGTA
>NC_044931.1:13996292-13996875 GCF_003576645.1 Ipomoea triloba | reverse complement strand
ATCTTCTATAATAAAAAAGCCAGAAGAAGAGCATTAAATGCAGTTCCCGCCCAGTGCAAAACGGCGTAGTTTTTGGTTATAATTATGGTATTAGCAAGAATTGCAAAACGGTGCAGTTTTGGAAATAACAACGTTAATAAGGACATCTTCTATAATAGACGGCTCCTTTTAAAAAGCCGGCTCTAGAAGTATCAAAGGCCACAAAATTAATTACAATTAGATATTTAGGAAAGGGCTGCCGTAAACGAATCGTCAAAACTTAGGAAATCCAATCGTTTTTGACGATTCGAGAATCAAGGAAAAGATTATGGAACTCTTTCACTCTCACCGGGAATTCAAAACTATTTAATATACATATAGAACTCTTTCACTCTAAGACATCTATTACACACTATATATTACAGGTTAACTATCATTCAAAATCATTCTCCAAATTTCTGCTTTGCATTTTTGCTTTCGACCATGGGAATGCACTACCTCGCCAAGAATTTATCTACCTTCAAGAGCTTCCTTCCACGGAAAGGCTCTTCTGAAATTAAGAGCAAAGAGGTAGTCTTCCACGAACAGGTAAGCTTTTTTTTTT
>NC_044931.1:13994701-13995292 GCF_003576645.1 Ipomoea triloba | reverse complement strand
AAAATTGCCTGTGGGCTAAATTTTTACGCACAATGAATCCATCAAGACTGAATGGTGGAAATAGAATGGGTACGATTTTATTTGATTTTTTTTTTTTACCCTTAATGACAAAACTACCAAACTATATGCCGATACATAATCCCTGTGGGCAAATTATGATCATAGTTTCGTATTTCATCCTAATTAACACTACAAATACAACAAAATTGCCTGTGGGCGAAATTTTATCATATTACGCAGAGTTAACCACAATATTCTTGCCTTAAATTTATGTGAGTAAAACTTAAGATGTAATTTTGGTAAATTGAAGATGTTGTGGCTACTCTTTAATCGACCAAAATTAAATATTATCACATTGGCAAGAAAATCCTAACAAACAAATTGAACCAAATCATGATAGACAATCCTTAGGTATACTCCCAGGAAAGTTGGTAGGTGCTAAGGCTCCTTTAAAAACCAACTCCTTAGACAGAGTAGCGTCGCAAGGGGACTAATAGCAATATGACTGAAGGCACTATGACAGTTTCAGCCAGCAAGGCGTTTTAAGCCAAGGCCATATAACTAGTATTCTTCCCCAAGAAACTTCCCTAA
>NC_044931.1:13993183-13993701 GCF_003576645.1 Ipomoea triloba | reverse complement strand
GTTGCTTAACCTTTGCTGCTGTTCCTAGCTGTCATAGAAGCAAGTTCTCACCAAGAGCTAGGAAGTGTGTGTTTCTGGGATTTGCAAATGGCATAAAAGGGTACAAGTTGTTTGACATTCATACAAAGGAGGTTTTCATGTCCAGGGATGTTTCCTTTTATGAGAATTTGTTTCCATTTCAGATGTTGCAGAGTAAACAGCCTGATATGTTGGTGCTGCCATCAGAAAGTATATCATATCCAGATATTGATGACCATATTTCCATCCCTACTGCTGAACACAATTCACATGAAGATCAACATGTAGTCCCAAGTCAGACAAATGAGGTTTCTGATACAAATGTGACAACAGTTCACCAGCCTAGAAGATCAGCTAGGGTAAGGACCACACCTGCTTACCTTAATGATTATACTTGTCAGAATGTGGCTGTCAAGAATACATCCCCACATAATATCTCCAAATTTCTATCCTATGGCAACCTATCACACACATACAAAGCCTTTGCAGTTAACTCCCTT
>NC_044931.1:13990906-13992183 GCF_003576645.1 Ipomoea triloba | reverse complement strand
CTGTCATCACGCATAGCCTGGGTAACCGTACGAGGCTCAAGAGCGAGTGGCATGGGATGGACAGTAGTTATATTCACAAATTGGTCACCATAGTACCAGGAATTCGGTTTCTGTATCTGTGTTGGTCGGCCAGAAGTAGCCGGTAAATCAGGGGCAGTGGCTGGGGATACTGAAGGAACGAGAACGGAGGCAATGAGGGGGGAACGGAAGTTGAGGCTGAAGTAGTAGACACCGACCCCCTAGACAACCCCGACTCAAGAAAAGGAAAAACCCCATCCACAAATCGAACGTGTTGGGACAAATAGATACGACCAGATTGTGGGTCCAAACACTTGTAAGCCGACTGACTCAAAGAATACCCCAAAAATACACAAGGAAATGATTTTGGGTGGAGTTTAGTAGACACATAAGGTTTTAGCCACGGAAAACACAAGCACCCAAAAGGACGAATTTTAGACAAATTAGGGTCGCGACCAAACAATTTTTGAAATGGAGACAAATTACCAAGTATAGGCGTAGGCATGCGGTTAATAAGATAAATGGCCGTTTGAAAGGCAAAAACCCAGTAGGATAGGTGCAACCCAGCAAAGTGAAGAAGGGACAAACCTGTCTCTACAATATGTCGATGACGCCTCTCAACTTGACCATTATGTTCAGGGGTGTGAGGAGGTGACGTAAAATGAGAAACACCACAAGAGTTAAACACCAGGATTAACTTTTTATATTCGCCCCCATTATCGGAAAAAACTGATATTATAGAGTGCGCAAAATATTTTTCGACCAGACGTTTGAATTGAGGAAATATAATAGAAACATAAGACTTATATTTTAACGGATACAACCAAATGTATTTTGTATAGTGATCAACAAAGGAGACATAGTATTTATACCCATCAACCGAAATATTCGAGGAACCCCAAACATTAGTGTAAATAAGCTCAAGTGGTTTACTACTGGACATGGTATTAAAGGAAAAACTCAATTTGTGACTTTTATTTATAAGACAGGAGTTACAAGAGAGATTCATTACAGAACGAGAGTCATATGGAATTTTATTACGACGAAGAATAGACACTAAGGTCTTACTAGAAGGATGACCTAGCTTGTGATGCCATCCGGACGCAGAGTTTACGGTGGTAACATGAACTTGAGGTTGGCCAGGACCTGGGATGTAGTAGACATCATGCAAAGTTCCCCCTCGCATTAGATGTGCCCCCGTTCGACGATCCTTAACAATAAAGAAGTTGTCAAAAAACTCAACAGAGACAGGATTTGTT
>NC_044931.1:13989293-13989906 GCF_003576645.1 Ipomoea triloba | reverse complement strand
CCAAACTCGAAGAATTCCCTTTCTGGTAGACTTAATCAGTTATACACTTGGGAATTTTCAATAATTTCAACGAGATTTTGTTTTTGTTTGCATAGGATAGGATATAGTTTAACATTAGACTTGTCGTGTTTGTTATCTACACGCTTCACCAATAAAGTTTGGAGAACGGCTGAAAAATGGGGAGGGGATTCGCAACGAGAATAAAGCAAACACAAAGTGAAGTGTTAAAACAAATGAAATTTGGTTACAGATCCAGAAAAACAAATCCATTATCAAAAAGCAAAAACAATAGAGCCAAATCATCATCATCAAACAATGGCGAGACACGAAAATACAAACCGGTTTCGCGAATTCAATCTTAAGAGGATTCCCGCGAAGCACGGTTCCCTGGAGCGCGTCCTTGGCGGCCTTGGCATCTTCTAGGCTTCTGAAGTAGAGGAAGGCGTAGCTGCGGGCGGAGTAGGAGGTTATGCTGTCGACCTGCCCGTACTTCTCGAACAGAGCAGTAAGCTCGGCTTCGGTGACATCGGGGGTCAGATTACCAACCCACAGGTTATTCGTCGCCGTATCGAACTCCGGTTTCGCCGAGGATCTGAAAGGCGGCACCATGGTA
>NC_044931.1:13984364-13986864 GCF_003576645.1 Ipomoea triloba | reverse complement strand
TGATAATGAACTTCTACATGTTTGGTCCTCGCGTGGAATACCGGGTTCTCTGCCATCCGAATAGCTGATATATTATCACAATGAAGTATCACTGGATAGTCACTAGGCTGATGCAGAGGTACTTGAGTAAGCAAATGTGGAGGTAGTGTAAGGACCCTCAAGCTGAGCCATTAGACGCCGGAGACTCTCAAGCTCTTCTTTGGAGATTGTAACCAACTCCCTAGAATGAGGCAGAGGCTGGGGTGTGAAAGTACCAGTAGAGGCTGAACTTGATGAGGAGACTGTATGGGCTGCAGGTAGGTCAGGACGACTAGTCGATTGAATATAATTAAAGAACTTTGAAGGTCGCGGTAAAAGGCTCCCAACACGTCTCTTTTTTATGACGGGAGCGACCACAATGTTCAAACTGAAACTTGTCTTTCTATTCTGGTGATTTACCACCACCCTTTGCCTCTCTTTTTTCCACCCCCCTGACTGCCTTTTTGAGACATCGAGGCAAGGGCAGACCTCTCACTTCCTTGGTTTTGGAGCATAGCACTTCCAATACCAATACAGCTCTCTTCACTATGTATAAGTATACAGGATTCTATGAGGAAAGAGGATCCAAGTAGGGAAGGTGCTCCATTGCATATTTCTCTCTTCTAAGAAAAACTAATAATCTAACCCCGCACGTAGCCGAAAAAAGCGTAGGGGGGTGAGCATAGTGGGGCGAGGGAGTGTCGTCCCCCGAGGGAGAAGCTCTGATTGCTGTTGTTCTCTTTGCTCCTCCGGTCACTCCTAAATATACCTGGAGCCTGGTATGGACTGCTAAATCGATTCCTCTTGGCTACTTTACCTTTACTACGATATCACCAGATTAGCAAGAAAAGCTTTCCCTGGTTCAAGCTTTGCCAGAAGCCTTTCAAAGTTCGAAGATCAGGATTTTATATATAAAAATCTATCCTCAGCATGAAATGAAAGTTGGTCTATCGATACAAGTGGTAAGACCGAGAAATCCGCATCCAAGACCGGGCCGATGGCTACTTCCAATTCAAGTGCCACTTATCTTAACACAACTCGGGCTAATCGACTCTCGCTAGACCTGGTGAAAGCAATCAAGCCAAAAGAATCAGGGGCTCTCCCACGCCCTTGAACCTAGCCCTCGTCGGCTAGTTCGGAAGCGAGGGAATCTAGGAGCGTAAAGCGGGGAAGGGATCTTTCTATAATAAGAATTTATATTGCGAGAATCGAATATAAGAGATAAGGACAAAGCCAATCTCATAATAGAAGAAAGCGTCAATCTCCTATACTAGGATAAATCGAGACGAGGTCAAGAAAGCAAGGACGGATTCAATACAGGCAAGAAGGAAGCAAAGCCATGAAGGGAGTTCGGATCAGTGAACCCCGCTTTCAGGTGTCCAGATTCTAGCCTATTCCGAGTTATCTTCCCCACCCTACGTAGGGAGAGTTCTCTATCTTCCCATTTGCGGAGTAGGCGCATAGGTCCATCATAGACTGTGCGTCCTTCCTTGTACTTTATCTTTCGAAAGGGGGGAAAGGGTTCGTCAAGTGCAAAAGGCTCTCAGGGCTGTACCATTATCAAGCAGCATGAGAAGGAGTCTCTCATAAGGCAGTCTCCCCGTGAGAAACCCTTGAAAGAAGTGCCTTTGTTCTCTGTGTTTGCAAGGGAAGTGACAAAAGACTCTAGGTCCAAAGTTAGGAATTCCGTTAGCAGTCATCGACTCAAAGAGTGGGGAAGGATAGTGTAACCATCCATCCTTAAGATGGAAACTGCTTCTAATGCTGGGCAATCTTATTACTTTAATGAAGGCAGATAGGCCTAATCCCTCGTCAAGCGGAAAGCGAGATCGGATCCTAGCCGCCGCATCAACAGGTCTTCTTCTTAGAGTAAGCGCTGAAATGGAATCAACTCTTGGCCTATCAGCTCTTGTGCACTCATTGGCTGTTCTCGAATAAGCTGCTCTTGAGGAAGCATCCAATTCCCAGTCTCTATCCAATCCATGCGGCAAATCTATTTGTGGTGGAATAAACTCAACAATAAAATAAAGAATATAGAAAATCATTGAATTTGTTTGCTCCGATACAAGAGATCGGCCCCGAAGCAAGATATGGTGGGTGCCAGCAACTTTCACTTGTTAGGAGTAGGGGCTGAAAAGAGCTCTTTGTATAGGTTGGGTTTTCTGGGCTTTGATGCTTACCTTATTATTATTAATAGGGGGAAGGTTTAATAAAGGAGCGAAAGCCACTCGACTGATAAGGAGAGGAGCGTTGAAGCCCTTTTGCTGGATTGTTGGTCCGCAGCCCCGCTCTATAGAATGAATAAGGAGAGGCTTATCGATGACCGAGCCACTCTTATACTACTCCTTACCTCATCAAGTCCTGCTATACCCAAACCTACCTTACACTCTACTATGAATAAGGATGCATAGTAGCCTTCAAACATGACTCTTTGGCCTTTAGACTCGCTTCGGCGACTTCGCCCTTTAAGTGACAAGGGGGG
>NC_044931.1:13933453-13942812 GCF_003576645.1 Ipomoea triloba | reverse complement strand
TGAGGTAAGGAGTAGTATAAGAGTGGCTCGGTCATCGATAAGCCTCTCCTTATTCATTCTATAGAGCGGGGCTGCGGACCAACAATCCAGCAAAAGGGCTTCAACGCTCCTCTCCTTATCAGTCGAGTGGCTTTCGCTCCTTTATTAAACCTTCCCCCTATTAATAATAATAAGGTAAGCATCAAAGCCCAGAAAACCCAACCTATACAAAGAGCTCTTTTCAGCCCCTACTCCTAACAAGTGAAAGTTGCTGGCACCCACCATATCTTGCTTCGGGGCCGATCTCTTGTATCGGAGCAAACAAATTCAATGATTTTCTATATTCTTTATTTTATTGTTGAGTTTATTCCACCACAAATAGATTTGCCGCATGGATTGGATAGAGACTGGGAATTGGATGCTTCCTCAAGAGCAGCTTATTCGAGAACAGCCAATGAGTGCACAAGAGCTGATAGGCCAAGAGTTGATTCCATTTCAGCGCTTACTCTAAGAAGAAGACCTGTTGATGCGGCGGCTAGGATCCGATCTCGCTTTCCGCTTGACGAGGGATTAGGCCTATCTGCCTTCATTAAAGTAATAAGATTGCCCAGCATTAGAAGCAGTTTCCATCTTAAGGATGGATGGTTACACTATCCTTCCCCACTCTTTGAGTCGATGACTGCTAACGGAATTCCTAACTTTGGACCTAGAGTCTTTTGTCACTTCCCTTGCAAACACAGAGAACAAAGGCACTTCTTTCAAGGGTTTCTCACGGGGAGACTGCCTTATGAGAGACTCCTTCTCATGCTGCTTGATAATGGTACAGCCCTGAGAGCCTTTTGCACTTGACGAACCCTTTCCCCCCTTTCGAAAGATAAAGTACAAGGAAGGACGCACAGTCTATGATGGACCTATGCGCCTACTCCGCAAATGGGAAGATAGAGAACTCTCCCTACGTAGGGTGGGGAAGATAACTCGGAATAGGCTAGAATCTGGACACCTGAAAGCGGGGTTCACTGATCCGAACTCCCTTCATGGCTTTGCTTCCTTCTTGCCTGTATTGAATCCGTCCTTGCTTTCTTGACCTCGTCTCGATTTATCCTAGTATAGGAGATTGACGCTTTCTTCTATTATGAGATTGGCTTTGTCCTTATCTCTTATATTCGATTCTCGCAATATAAATTCTTATTATAGAAAGATCCCTTCCCCGCTTTACGCTCCTAGATTCCCTCGCTTCCGAACTAGCCGACGAGGGCTAGGTTCAAGGGCGTGGGAGAGCCCCTGATTCTTTTGGCTTGATTGCTTTCACCAGGTCTAGCGAGAGTCGATTAGCCCGAGTTGTGTTAAGATAAGTGGCACTTGAATTGGAAGTAGCCATCGGCCCGGTCTTGGATGCGGATTTCTCGGTCTTACCACTTGTATCGATAGACCAACTTTCATTTCATGCTGAGGATAGGATTTAACGATTTCGTTGTTGCATAGCTCAGGTCGGAGCAAGGTGCCATCGGACGTTCAACAGGCAGTCTCCCCCCCTTGTCACTTAAAGGGCGAAGTCGCCGAAGCGAGTCTAAAGGCCAAAGAGTCATGTTTGAAGGCTACTATGCATCCTTATTCATAGTAGAGTGTAAGGTAGGTTTGGGTATAGCAGGACTTGAACCTGCGACCATTAGGTTAAAAGCCCAATGCTCTACCAACTGAGCTATACACCCAAAAAAAGATGTAGTAGTAAATAAGGATTGGTACGGAAAAGAGGGCGGCCCCTCTCTTCTCATCATATTAAAGGAGCGCGGCTCTGTATGAGGCTCGTACTGCAGAGCAAGCGAAGAAAACGTAAGGGCGCGCGTGAGCACTTCTGCAAGAAAACGGATGCGCGGCTAACGCGCTAGCTGCGCCGTTGCTTGTTCCCTCACTGAACACTTTCTAGATATCTGTCTCCATTATCAGCTGCATGCTATCGGAGAGAGCAATGGGAGGTTCAGTCAAAAGCATTTACCCCGCACTCAACTCAATGATCAAGCAAATAAGCAAGACGAATCTCTTTCTCTTTCTATACTACGAAATTTCGATAAGAGTCTAGTTGATAGGATTCACTCATATAAGTGGTTTAATTCAAGTGAAATTGTTTTTGAGTTCAAAGAAGACGCCTCCAACTACTTAGGAGAACCCACTCTTCTTCGGTTTCAGAATCGGTTGATGAACAAGAAGAATCTATTGCCTCCACTTCAATACATTACAAAGAAGCTAGTCGCTAGTTCAAATAGGCACTCCCCAGCCGGCAATCATATGTTGAGTAGGAGCTCGTTCATCAACCTGTGAGCGGAAAGAGCAAAAAACCTGACCTCTCTACCCATTCCCTTAAACAGACAGGCACAAGCTGAGTCAACAATGGAGAGAGACTATGAATAGATCGATTCCTACTTTATCAATCATACTAAAAGAAAGTATGTCACTGCTCAAGGTCTGAAACATGCTTTGTACTCAACCCGATGATCCACACTTTAGGGCCGAACCCACAAAGATGTAACTTTCAACTTGCAAAAGTTATTCGAGTCAAACCTTCATCTTAGTGCAATTTTGAATTGAACCCAAACAACTTTTAAGCTTTTCACAGAAGGAATTAGGCATACTCAATTGTAGTCCCCTAGCTTTGTAGTACCATATCTTGTCTATACCTAAGAGGGACTTATCGAATGAGAATTCATGCCCCCCTAGGAGCTCTTCTTTCGCAAAGAGCTTCTTCGTGCACAATAGCTATCAAAGCGCAACAGCTGATTCAATTGCTAGTCTTCCCACACCGGCGACTCAAGCATCTTTTCCCAGCCAGGGACAGTTTTGCCTGAAGCTCGACCCTTTGGCTTCGTTCAGGTCCTTTCTCCGTAGACTGGTTCTTCCTTAGGAGCAAGGGGAATGTTGCTTGGAAAAGCGACTCACGTGGGACTTCCAGTTCTGCAAGGATAGTGACAGCAATCTCCTATTATTAAGTATAACAAAGCAAGGACCTATGGGATCCGGTTGGTTCTTTCTTTCAATTCAAGGGAAAGTAGCGCAAGTGGCTAAGGCTCGACCAAGCCGGAAGAAAGAGAACTAAGCCGGAACTTTCCCCAGAGTTGGGCATGGTCTTTCTGAAAGTGCAAGCTCCCCTCTTCCATCGGCCCCGTCTTTCGGATTAGTAGCGATCGCTGTTCCTGATGAAGGAAGTTAGTTCTCTCCAATTGACTCAAGGTTCACTGAGCTAACTCGTTCAGAGATCTCCCTCCAGATCAGCACTGAATTGTGACATTCAGATAGTAGCTAAGAAAGGTAGCAGCTTCATAAGCCTGATCAGCTCTTTGACCGGCTTAGGACAGTGGGATTCTCAGTATGGTGGGCAACTGTGCCTGAACAGCTATTTCAGAGCCCAACGGCTGTATGCTGGCCGGATGTAGCACGGGCGTGAAAGAAAACCTCATTCAAAACATAAAAAGCAGCTGGGCTGGAAGAGCGTCAATCGGTGCATCTTTCGCTTCCTATTATATTAGGAAAAAAAATAGATTCTTTCTAAATAACCAAGGAAGACGCTTATAGTCTTTAGACTAATACTCACGCACAACGGCTTCAACAAGAACTATATGAATAGCTAAGTAGCGCTAGTCTAAACTAGAAGCCGTTGCTTGTTCTTTCGCGCAGCTCAATCCCTTGCTTCTTGCCTTATATTACTTAGTCAAGCAAGCTTTCGCGCTAGTTGTTTTATAGTATAAGCTTTAGCGATAGAGAAGCCGTTGCTTGTTCCGTTGAATGAGAATGCTTGAATGGGAATCATCTTAGCAACTGGCTATAGACATGAGTATAAGCTAAGGGAGAGGAGAGACCATTTTAATGAGAGAGGGACGAGCAAGTGACAGATTGGGAAAAAAATAGGTAGGCCTTCTGAGCGGTCATTTAGGGACCTTGTTAGCGACCCTTCATTCTTCCCTAAGCTGTCAGAGTCCGATCGAAGCGAGCAAGAGATAGAGGAATCATCGCTCATAGATGTGAATTGAGAAAGCAAGCCCGAATTCTTTTGAATTAGGCTCTATAGTCTGGTCCCTGTCCCTGGTAAGGTCTGATTGTTATCCGTAAGTCTTGTTTTGACCGCGGGAAGGTTAACTTTGCAAAAGTGCTTATTTGGTTGGGAAAAATAGGACTTCTTACTCCAAGCCTACCCTACCCGAAAAAAGTTTCAGCTATTGATTCCGCCTCTTGTCGATACTACTAGTCTTCTCGCTACCTACTAGAAAAATCCCTTCTATACTACTCAACAGAAGCCAAAATCCCATCAAGATAGATTGAATCGACGACCTATACTTCAACTAAAGGCACAAGGGAATCAAGGGTTCAAGAGCACAGAACAGAGGAAATGCACATGGGTCTCCTTGAAGAACGAAGTCTAGGGTAAAGAAAGAAAGGTAGAGTGGGCGCACTTTTGCTCTGCTTGGATTGGCATGGCTGTCCCCCTTTGCTGGTTGAGGCTCGGCCTTTGACTCCGCTTGCCTCTACTTTTCATGGCAAGCGTACAAGTCTAGTTTAGTGGGATTTACTTATAAAGACAGGAATTTTTTTAATCTTCCCTGTATAAGTCGACGCCTTAACCTGGCTTCCTGAGCTCAGTTGATTCTTGAGCAGTAGCTCTGGATCGAGAGCTGGATGCTTACCTTATTATTATGAAATGAAAAGGAGAAAGGGCTTTTTTTATAGATTAAGAGGTGAGTAAGGGGGGGTTTGCTGGCTAGCTCGTGCAATCAAGGAAAAAGGCCTTATTACTTTATAACTAAAAATAAGCAAGTAAACTACCTTAGTAAGCTAGCTTTGTAAGCTAAGCGAGCCGGGCACTACGCTAGGACGTGGATCGATCATGACGAGAATGGACTTCTCCGTAATGTAATGTAATAGAAGAGGCAGAGTCCCTTCTCGACCAGACGAAGGAGATATGAATTCCATTTAGGCGGCCACACCTATAGATTAGAAAAAACAAAGAAACTCTTTCTAAATAACCAAGGAAGACGCTTATAGTCTTTAGACTTATACTCACGCACAACGGCTTCAACAAGAACTATATGAATAGCTAAGTAGCGCTAGTCTAAACTAGAAGCCGTTGCTTGTTCGGTAGCTTATATAAATGGTAGCCCTTTTATTTATTATTTATAATAAGCTTTTTAGAATCTATTTGTTTTCTGTTTTAAGTGAATATCCGTTGCTTGTTTTGTTGTTGTTAAGTTCATAGGCTTGACCCTGTGTTCTCTCCTGGTTGGGTCGGAGGCGAGAACTTTAAAGTAAATCATTCAGTGGTGGGGTCTTCATAGAAAAGAAGGCCTCGCCCAAGGAGTGGCAGATTTTGATGGAGTCTCGCTTTGATGCTGGGGAGATCCATAGATCTGGATAGAGTCTCGCTCATAGAGGAAGAGTACGCGCGCTAGCGCGCTACGGCTTACGTAGTTGATCGGATCAGATAGCCCTTCGGGCAAGCAACCAAACCCGGCACATCCAATTCCATTCCGATCAAAAACTTGGAGGTATGGCTGAGTGGCTTAAGGCATTGGTTTGCTAAATCGACATACAAGAAGATTGTATCATGGGTTCGAATCCCATTTCCTCCGGCACGGAAATTCAACGGGCGGGCGAAATTACGTGAGAGAAAGAACCTCTTGGTGGAGTCCAGTCCCCCGGAGGACAGAATAGCACTTCTTAGTTACTAGGAGCGGAGAGCCCGTTGCGCCTTGTTTTTCTTTTACCGGCCTATCTTCTTTCTATAAGCAAGCTCCCTCCGGCCGTCCAGTCCCTGGACGGCTCTCGGTTCTTGGGTGGGGGATTAGGCGGCGAAAGAGCTGCTCGAAAGAACAAGCAACGCTTTATAATAGAGGCGCTAGCGCGAAAAAGCCTATATATTCAATTTTCTTAGTAAAGGGCTTTTCCTAGTAAAGTGGTAAGGTAGGGCGCTATTCGATGAAGAAAACAGACTTTAGGAAAGTGGTTCAGGTAGCTCAGCTGGTTAGAGCAAAGGACTGAAAATCCTTGTGTCAGTGGTTCGAATCCACTTCTAAGCGGGCGAAGGGTCCAAAGGACACGTAGCCGGGAGCGAGCTGGATTTTAAAATTCAAGTGAAAGAGTAAGCCAAAAAATGTGAGCGCTCCTGCACTATACGGCTTTTTGGCGTCAGGGTTGGTGTGGCTTGCTTGAGGCATATTAAAAAAAAAGCGGTGGATTGGTTCTCGCATCCCTGTGCCCAAAAGGATGGGCGAGTTCGGTTTGAGTGTTCATCGATCGGGTGGATCTATATGCTTCGGGGTGGTGAGACGAGGTGTAGCGCAGTCTGGTCAGCGCATCTGTTTTGGGTACAGAGGGCCATAGGTTCGAATCCTGTCACCTTGATGTGACGGGCTGAAGTGAAGTGCACAGCCCGGCAGCCTCTTTAGGCTGGCGAAAAAAGGGCACAAGGCACATCTTTGTTTGTTATGGTAAACTTTATTTTTCTACTCATCATTAGAGCTCTCGGTGCCTTTGTAGGGATTTCAATTGGACGTTTCTAGGAAAAGAATAAATAAGAACCACCCCGTAACTCTCCTATTACTTATTCTTATTTAGAAATGCCATAAAAGAATTTCTTGTTCTTTGTTTGGACTTAATAGGTCCAAGGGTCGGCCCTTTAACCTATAAACTTGATTCTTCCAAGAAAGGTTTACTTTTTTCACTCAGAAATTAGACTCGAGAATCGATAGATCTCATTTGTGTACAGGGCCGTGGCACGACTCCAAGGGGATTTACAAGTTCTAAACGGAAGATTTTAACTTACTTGGAATCCGCCACAAAGGATTGCCTAATTGCAGTTTGTCGGAAAAGAGTGGACAAGGAATTAAAATCGACATACTTATGTAGGATTCGTCTGTCTTGTCTTTGAGCGTAGAACTCCAGCTTCGTATAGAGAGTGATCCAATGCCTACTCAGTCCTTTATTCTATTTCTTCTCCTTGCAAAGGTCACTCTAAGAAATGCATTCTGCTTTTCCCGCTATCTAATATAGACCTTTACAGCGGCTAACCTAAGGGCTCAGGTACGTGCTGCTAACTAGAGAGCACAAGACTGTCTCTCAAGTAGGGCACCTATTTTATTTGACACATTAAGCTAAAAAGCCTAAAAATACAAATAGAATATATCCAAGTACAGGCTTTCTCCCTGAACTCCTATTGAGAGTGGAGCTAAGGATTACATTTATTGCGCCTTTGAACATGTCTCATCTAATTGAAGCGCATGATTCATTTCATTATAAGATAAAAGATTTAATATAGAATATTAAAGAGTAGGGTCAGCGCATGATTCATCAAATAGTAGCGGATATTTTATTCAAGTAGCTCGACTTCTTTATCCATTAAAGTTATAGGCTTTACTATCCTTCATCAATCCTTCCTTCTTGTTATTCTCATTCAATAGTAGGAATAGGATGCTACTTCTATGCTCATTCCGATCTTCCTCTTTCCGTTCCTTCTTCCCTTCCTCCTTTGTTCTCCCTACTATTGATCTTACTTTTCTTAGTTTGGTAGAGAGTAAGGGCTAAGGGAATCGATTATGAGGAAAAGGATGCATTGGATCTATGTATGAGTTCAGGGATGGTCGAATAGGTTAAAGCCGGGGAACTTAGAGCGGTGGAGCTATCATTCATATACTTACAGTATAAGGTAAATCAATCAAGAAAAGTGGCTTTATCTATATTAGCGTAGCGATGGGGCAATATCAAAGGAGGTAAAAACCTCTCCTCGACCTCATAAAATAGATCTCTCTCCTTCATCTAATATCTTATAAAATGGGAGTTTACTTTTGAAGTAAGTCTAATCTCTCTGAAAGAGCTTTTGCAGCTATTAGAACAGGGGAAAGAAGTAATATGGTCCATAGCGTAATACAATTCTATAGCCTTTCTGGCTTCTTCCTTCGTAAACTGCACCTGAACTTAAAGAGCGTGGATAGCTTCCCTCCTTTCTTGTCTTGTTTGTACGACCCATACTTGACTTGATCTTGTATTCGCCCGCTGTTAGATAATGTAACGGTATAGATGCAGAAATAAAGTGCAGCCGGAAAGCAGGAGAGGGGCGGAGGTTATCTGTCCTATAAATTCCTTCCTTTCTTTTATAGGCTTTCTAGCCCTAGAAATAAGTCCACTAGAAACGGATGCGTGAAAAAGAACAGAATCTAGTGAAAGCAGAACCAGCGCTTAAGAAAGAGTAGTTACTAGGCCACCAGGTAATAGCTGGGATTTCGGATTCAACTTAGAAAGCTATGTCTCGAGAACGCCTTCCTTATAACTAAGGCAATTGGTCTCTCACGTTGGATAGAGATAGGCCAATGCAAGTGAAGCGCGTAAATGAAGATTGGTGTTGGCATTAGGAGAAGCAAGCTGATAGTGGAACTAGTGGCATTCCATTTCAGTGAGACAACATCACTACTTAGCCAAGCATTCTCACTCTCTTTCTTTCTTTGACCTGGCACGGTGAGAAGCAGCCCAGTCAGCGCAACTAAAGCAGAGTAGACGGCACGCGTCACCAAGCATACCGCCCGAGGTTCAGGGTTCATCAGCGAATGGAGTTAGGCCCATTTCCTAGCCTAGTTTTAAGCAGAACAGCACCGTCCTAGTCCAGAACAGTACTTCTCTTATGGGCTCGAGGCAAGACAAGCAGCCCGCTTCGCCTCCTCAATTGCTCAAGAAACAAGATGAAATAATGCTGATGTGGAACGTCTTCTGGCGAGGCTTTGGGATTCAACCAATATAGTAAAGAAACGGGGATAACCAACTTCTATACAGAGATTGAACGGATGCACAAGAAAAGAATAGCCAGACATGAAAGATTAAAGAATCCGGTTGAAGGTTTGAGGGAGATCAATAAGATAATCTCATAGCAAGGGAATCCGATAAGAAGAAGAATAAATCCTTTTGAAAAGGTAGTCTTGTCACTGAACTTGATCCGCCCCACCTACTCAAGCCTCTACTTTTAAGTATAAAGTACTGGAGCGATCCTCCATCTCCGCCATGGCTATGCCCCTGTCGCTGGAGCAAGTCCCTTCCTCTGAAAGAAGGAACTATCAATGTTGAAGGGCTTGAGCTTGACCTTAGTAGAGACATTGTTCTTCGCCGCCTCTTTCTTTGCTCCTATCAAGCTAGCTTACCTGCATTTCTCTCTGTCTGTCCCTTGTACTAGACTTGCTTCTTTAGTCTTTTGAGCTTCGTAAACTAGTCTCTATCAAAGGCTATCTCCCGTTCCCTTATCCCACAGCTACAACTACTGGCGCTTCAAAAGGCTTAGATTCTAAGGGCGCTACTGAAAGCCTTTTTTTAGGTCGTGTAATAGGGAGGTGTAAGCCTCGAAAGCCTTTGGTACTTCG
>NC_044931.1:13894163-13895671 GCF_003576645.1 Ipomoea triloba | reverse complement strand
GTGCCCTCTCTGGGCTTGTCTCCTCACCTTTCATTCGTTCTTTCCTTTCTTAATGTAACCCGAGAGTTAGGAGAAAGGCTTCCCTCTCGCTTCTACAACTGAACTCTTGCCCGATCATTCGACTATCAAAGGTACCTTAACAACTTATATTCCACATTTCGCTACTGAGTTCTTGAGGCGACCGAAGGGTGCCCTTCAAAGCCCCTTGCGATGAATCCTGGGTATGTCTAGAGAGGAGCGGAATATACACTCCATCGAAGCCTAAGAGTGGAGTTCTAGAAAGGACAGCTAGAGAGGGTGGAGAAGTGCCAAACCTTCGTGGATTGATCGAGTGTAGTGCACATGAAGTTAGGTGAGATTTTTTTAGTGTTCAGTGTGCCAGGTCAAAGAAAGAAAGAGAGGGGGAAGAAGCGGGGTAGAGGAATTGGCAAACTCATCAGGCTCATGACCTGAAGACTGCAGGTTCGAATCCTGTCCCCGCCTAATCATCTGAGGCCGTAGTCAGCCTCCAGATTGGATATTCCGTTAGTAACTTAGTGAATGCGCTACAAGAACTTGGCAAAATAAAATGAGAAACTAACCTAATAAATTTTGTAGGGCGAGCAGCCCTTAAACCAAAAAAAGGGTTGTTTTGGGGCCTATTTTATTTTTGCATTTCATTCTCTATTTGGCCCGCTTCAAACAAAATGAGAAAAAAGGGTCCGGTCAATAGCATAGCTCTTTCTTTCCCCGGTCTCCTTTCGAAGGAGAGGCCTTCGCATTCCTAATCCGGTAGGGTCGGACGGCTTTGTTTGCCCCAGCTTGGCGAATCGCATCCCCGCACAACGACATTGTTTGTTTGTGCGCCCCTTACCGTTCTCGCTCAGTGTTTCAACGGCTGGGAAGGCAGTCTACGAAACGAAGCCTATCGCCACGCCGACCATCAAATACGAGATTGGGCCCCTTCTCAAAGATTTGATGGAATGGCCCAGCCCAAAAAAGGAAGGTTATAGTACGCGATGCGTTCCATTTGTACGAATCGCGAACATACCACGCACGACCGGACGTAGAGCTACTAAGAGCTGGCAGACCGGGCCGGGCGCAGGTTCCAGATCCGAAAAGTCGAGTCTCGATCAGCCTAGTGCACCAACCACGTGGTACGACGGGCACTCAAAGACCTGGCGAATGATGGCCCACCCCACCCAAGAGCGCTTATGTCATAGGGGAACTCATGGCTGGAAACAATCCTTATGGTTTGTTTTCATATCCGGCGGTAGGAATAATAAAAAGAAAAGTCCAGGTTGGTTGGTGAGCCTAGTGATAGGAGACTATCTAGCTTGGTTCGGAGAGCACTTGTTGAGTTAAAGATTTTTTTGTTGCTAAATGTATGTTACGGCCTAAATGCTGAACTATTGACCCTACTTGTTCGGATGGGTGTTCACCCCAAAGTGTTCCCGGACCGCATGCATACATCCGTAAGTAACTTAGTGCAACATGGCAAATTTAATTGAGAGGAATCAGCAAAGAAA
>NC_044931.1:13892554-13893163 GCF_003576645.1 Ipomoea triloba | reverse complement strand
ACGTTTGGGAACTAGTTCCGAGACCTCATCATCAGAATGTCATTGGTACAAAGTGGGTTTTCAGAAACAAGATGAATGAGGATGGAGTTATCGTTAGAAACAAGGCCAGACTTGTTGTCAAAGGTTATTGCCAGGAGGAAGGGATAGATTTTGATGAAACCTTCGCTCCAGTGGCACGTCTCGAAGCCATACGCATCTTTCTCGCATATGCCGCCTTCAAAGATTTTAAGGTATATCAAATGGATGTCAAGAGCGCTTTTCTGAACGGACTTCTCGAAGAAGAGGTGTACGTTGAACAACCTCCGGGTTTCTTGAAGGACGTGGGAGCTGACAAAGTATACAAATTAAAGAAGGCACTTTACGGCTTAAAACAAGCTCCGAGAGCTTGGTACGATACCTTATCCTCTTTTCTACTTCAGTGTGGGTTCACCAAAGGCCTAGTGGACAAAACATTGTTTAGAATTAAGGATGGGGATCACATCTTATTGGTGCAAATCTATGTGGACGATATTATTTTTGGTAGCACCAATCCAGACTTGTGCGAGAAGTTCTCCAGTTTGATGAAAGGAAAGTTCGAGATGAGCATGATGGGAGAGCTCAACTACTTCC
>NC_044931.1:13889690-13891554 GCF_003576645.1 Ipomoea triloba | reverse complement strand
CGATCCTCGGATCCTTATGAATTCGGCAGTCTGTCTGCCTTTGAGTGAGTTAGGTTGAGATAACCTAAGTCTCATTTCGATCCTCGGATCCTTATGAATTCGGCAGTCTGCCTGCCTTTGAGTGAGTTAGGTTGAGATAACCTAAGTCTCATTTCGATCCTCGGATCCTTATGAGTCCGGCAGTCTGTCTGCCTTTGAGTGAGTTAGGTTGAGATAACCTAAGTCTCATTTCGATCCTCGGATCCTTATGATTCTGGCAGTTTGTCTGCCTTTGANAGATAACCTAAGTATCATTTCGATCTTCGGATCCTTACGATTCCGGCAGTCTGCCTGCCTTTGAGTGAGTTAGGTTGAGATAACCTAAGTCTCATTTCAATCTTAGGATCCTTATGAGTCCGGCAGTCTGTCTGCCTTTGAGTGAGTTAGGTTGAGATAACCTAAGTCTCATTTCGATCTTCGGATCCTTATGAGTCCGGCAGTCTTTCTGTCTTTGAGTGAGTTAGGTTGAGATAACCTAAGTCTCATTTCGATCTTCGGATCCTTATGAGTCCGGCATTCTGCCTGCCTTTGAGTGAGTTAGGTTGAAATAACCTAAGTCTCATTTCGATCTTCGGATCCTTATGAGTCCGGTAGTCTGTCTGCCTTTGAGTGAGCTAGGTTGAGATAACCTAAGTCTCATTTCGATCTTCGGATCCTTATGAGTCCGGCATTCTGCCTGCCTTTGAGGGAGTTAGGTTGAGATAACCTAAGTCTCATTTCAATCTTTGGATCCTTATGAGTCCGGCAGTCTGCCAGCCTTTGAGTGAGTTAGGTTGAGATAACCTAAGTCTCATTTCAATCTTTGGATCCTTATGAGTCCGGCAGTCTGCCAGCATTTGAGTGAGTTATGTTGAGATAACCTAAGTCTCATTTCGACCTTCAGATCCTTATGAGTCCGGCAGTCTGTCTGCCTTTGAGTGAGTTAGGTTGAGATAACCTAAGTCTCATTTCGACCTTCAGATCCTTATGAGTCCGGCAGTCTGTCTGCCTTTGAGCGAGTTAGGTTGAGATAACCTAAGTATCATTTCGATCTTCGGATCCTTACGAGCCCGGCAGTCTGCATGCCTTTGAGTGAGTTAGGTTGAGATAACCTAAGTCTCATTTCGATCTTCGGATCCTAATGAGTCCGGCAGTCTGTCTGCCTTTGAGTGAGTTAGGTTGAGATAACCTAAGTCTCATTTCGATCTTCGGATCCTTATGAGTCCGGCAGTCTGTCTGCCTTTGAGTGAGTTAGGTTGAGATAACCTAAGTATCATTTCGATCTTCGGATCCTTACGATCCCGGCAGTCTGCATGCCTTTGAGTGAGTTAGGTTGAGATAACCTAAGTCTCATTTCGATCTTCGGATCCTTATGAGTCCGGCAGTCTGCCTGCCTTTGAGCGAGTTAGGGTGAGATAACCTAAGTCTCATTTCGATCTTCGGATCCTTCTGAGTCCGGCAGTCTGCATGCCTTTGAGTGAGTTAGGTTGAGGTAACCTAAGTCTCATTTCTATCTTCGGATCCGTATGTGTCCGGCAGTCTGTCTGCATTTGAGTGAATTAGGTTGAGATAACCTAAGTCTCATTTCGACCTTCAGATCCTTATGAGTCCGGCAGTCTGTCTGCCTTTGAGTGAGTTAGGTTGAGATAACCTAAGTCTCATTTCAATCCTCGGATCCTTATGAGTCCGGCAGTCTGCTTGCCTTTGAGTGAGTTAGGGTGAGATAACCTAAGTCTCATTTCGATCCTAGAATCCTTATGAGTCCGGCAGTCTGCCTGCCTTTGAGTGAGTTAGGTTGAGATAACCTAAGTCTCATTTCGATCTTCGGATCCTTATGAGTCCGGCA
>NC_044931.1:13885585-13888690 GCF_003576645.1 Ipomoea triloba | reverse complement strand
AGAATCTGATGGAATGCAATGTACTTTTGTAGTCAATGACTGCCCATTGCAGTCTCCAGTAAGCAAAGATGTGTCTGACACATCTTCATATTTAGGAACTTCTCATTGGCAGAATAAACCTCACGCTTTTGATGGAGATTCTTTCACCCCAATTAGGCATGCAACAGATGAAACTAATGAGCCATTAATGCCTAAATATATGCAAAATCCACTTTCCACCTCAAGTTGTCATGATGAAGAAAAGACAAGAATAATGGTACATCTTTGGCTATATATGCATATTCTCAAAGAAATTGTTTCATTCCCTACTTTTTTTTTTTTTTTTTTTTTTTTTTTTCCTTCTATCTATCTGCTAATTTATTTTAAATAAATTGGACAGGTTGGAGTTGATGAAAATCAGAAAGCTAAACTGGCTGACTGTCATCCACCAAGGTCTTTTATTGCCCGACTGTAGTGCATGTTTCTAGACCAACAGAGGTTGAGGACAAAAGGAAGGATCTTCCAATAGTCATGATGGAGCAGGAGATAATGGAAGCCATTAATGAGAATACTTGTGTAATTATATGTGGTGAGACTGGTTGTGGCAAGACTACCCAAGTTCCCCAGGTGAACAATGCTTCAGTTGTTTTTCTATGAAGTACATGTTCTTCGTTTCTTCTTTAAAACATCCTTTCCGTATAACTGTGCTTTTTTTTTTTTTCTTTTCTTTTTTTTTTCCTAGTTTCTTTATGAAGCTGGATTTGGATCCCAAAGTGATGATGGTAGAGGGGGCATTATTGGTGTTACCCAGCCCCGCCGTGTTGCTGTACTTGCAACTGCCAAACGAGTGGCATTTGAGCTTGGCTTCCATATAGGAAAAGAGGTTGGCTTTCAAGTTCGGCATGATAGGAAGGTGGGGGATAATTGCTCAATCAAGTTCATGACAGATGGAATTTTGCTTCGAGAAGTGCAGGTATGATAATAGCACCGGATGCTAGTTGTATAGGTTATTTAGGTGAAAAAAATGTTACTCCTTTCTTAATGGCTTTACAGTTATAAGTCACTCCTCTTCAGTGCCCAGTCTATCACCTATTAATATGTATATTTTAGTGCAGAATGATTTTCTGTTAAGACGTTACTCAGTCATAATCTTGGATGAAGCTCATGAGAGGAGCTTGAACACAGATATACTTGTTGGAATGCTTTCTCGTGTAATAAGAGAGCGCCAGGTAACTGGATCTGTATATTTTATACCCTCCATTTTATTTTCCATTTTCATTTGAGACCTGTCAAAGAAAGCTCATTTACTCCCCTACATTATGTTTCTTGTATAATTCTATCTCATTTTGGTGTCAAAACTAACCTGTTTGATTCTATATGGCAGAGGGAATATGCAGAGCAGCATAAGAAAGTTATGTCAGGAGGTATAGTAAGCTGCAAAGAAAAGATATATCCTCTGAAACTTGTGCTGATGAGTGCTACATTGCGGGTTGAGGACTTTGTGTCTGGGGGAAGAATTTTTCATGATCCTCCACCTGTAATAGAAGTCCCAACGCGACAATACCCAGTTACTACACACTTCTCTAAGAGAACTGAGATTGTAGATTATGTTGGCCAAGCTTATAAAAAAGTATTGTCTATCCACAAAAGGCTGCCTGCTGGTGGCATACTTGTTTTTGTAACTGGACAGAGGGAGGTTGAGTTCTTGTGCCAGAAGCTACGTAAAGCTTCTAAGGAAATAGTTGAGAAAAATTGTAAGGAAAAAAATGAGGCACTTTCAATGTCTGCATTAAAACCCACCGAAGAAAAAGATATGCAGGAGATAAATGAGGCATTTGAGGTAAATGAGAATTCTAGTCATGAAATAACGGATCGTTTTAATTCCTATGATGAGGAGCATGGGGATACCTATGAGGATGAATCAGATATGTCCTATGATTCGGAGGATGATAGTGATCTGGAAGTCAGTTTTGATGGGGAGGATCTGTTAAACCAGCATTCCTCGGACTCTGATGGGAAATTTGCAGTTCCCTTGGGAGAAGATGGAAACCTTACTTCATTGAAGGCTGCTTTTGAAGCTTTGGCTGGGAAAAAAGCCTTTGCGTCTGGGTCTACTGGAAGAGAAGTTGCTCCTGTCACTGCTGAGGGTGAATCAAATGCCTCTAGTTCCCAATTGAGCAACAGCATGGTTGCTCCCAGTATTCATCGTGCTGGTCCTATGTGTGTTCTACCCCTCTATGCCATGCTTCCTGCATCTGCTCAGCTTCGTGTATTTGAAGAAGTCAAGGAGGGAGAGCGCCTTATTGTTGTTGCTACCAATGTGGCTGAGACCTCTTTGACAATTCCAGGTATAAAATATGTGGTTGACACAGGTAGAGAAAAAGTAAAAAGGTACAACTCCTCCAATGGGATGGAATCATATGAAGTCCAGTGGATAAGTAAGGCTTCAGCTGCCCAACGTGCAGGGAGAGCAGGAAGAACTGGACCTGGTCATTGCTATCGCCTTTATTCATCAGCAGTCTTTAATGACATATTCTCTCCCTTCTCAGATGCTGAAATATTGAAAGTGCCCGTGGATGGTGTTGTGCTCCTTATGAAATCCATGCATATTGGCAAGGTAAGTTTAGCATTAAACTTTTTTGCTTACAATTATGGCACCACCATATGCACAGGTTTCCCTCCTATCTAAATAACAAATGGGTGGTATAACAAGAGTTGCTGTGCTTATTGTATTTCCTTGTGCATTACTAATGGACCCCTTCTCATCTACATGTAATTTCAGGTTGCAAATTTCCCTTTCCCAACACCTCCTGAGCCAACTGCCTTAGTTGAAGCAGAGCGATGCTTAAAAGTTCTTGAAGCACTTGATGTCAAAGGAAGGTTGACGCCTCTTGGGAAGGTCATTCCTTCTCATCACTTCTCTCACATTTTGCTTCAAGCCATCTGGATCAGACTGTGTTTGTTCGAACTCCATAACAAAAGGATTTGACAAGCTCAAAGCTGCAGCTGCTGCAACTGCATAAGCCAAAACTGTATTTGCCCGTGTATAATCTTTAACCTTCTGCATCATCTGAATAACTGTAAGGAGCATACGAGAGTGGCGAGGACTCATTGGGAACTGTGACA
>NC_044931.1:13883865-13884585 GCF_003576645.1 Ipomoea triloba | reverse complement strand
GCAAAATAATAGCAAACTTGCTATAATGAATCTTAAAGGAAATCATTTAAGTGGTGAGATATCACACAAGTTTCAACAAAGTTGTTGTTTAGAGACATTGGATGTTAGTCAAAATCTGTTAGAAGGGCAGCTTCCTCAGCTCCCTCCATGATCAACTGCACAGAGCTTAAGGTCTTGAACCTTGGAAACAACAGATTAAGTGATACCTTTCCTTGCTGGCTCAATAAATTGTTAAATCTACACATATTCATGGGAGCATATATTGCACCAAGCTTGGGGTAAACAGCAGCTGGCCAAGCTTACAAGTCATTCACTTATAATCCAATAATTTCAGTGGAAATCTACCAACTCAATTATTCTTGGAACTAAAAGCTATTCTTGTTGATAGGGTTTAGGGTTTAGTGAAATATATATATATCTCACAAATAACAAATTAAATGTTGGGTGACTGTGTTCGGTAAAAACCTTTAGTACACCCAAAATAAAAATTATTGATTTTTCTAAAGATGGAAAACGTACACACCCATTAAGAATATGCAGTCCATTTCAATTTTAAACTTATTTAAAAATATAAAATTATATACATAAGATATTAAGATTTCATTTATAAAACTTAAATCGGCCCAAATAATAATTCAAAAAATTAAACGTATAAAGAACTCTAGACAAAGTGTACACAATGTCTTGACATCTTAATTATGCTATTAAAAAGCATAGACC
>NC_044931.1:13882268-13882865 GCF_003576645.1 Ipomoea triloba | reverse complement strand
CATCAACCACACAAGATATATGAACGGAGAAGATTTGCCATTCATTTCCTTGTAGTGGGACTCTTTTGATCTCCTTGAGAGTTATGTATATTAGTGATGTTGTAGTTTTGATGTTTTGATTTTAGTGGGACGTGTGGATAGTGATAAAACGGAGAAGAAGTTCCCCGATTGTCGTGTTCTCAAGGATGGAAAATTGGAATCGAATCAAGCGTGTAACATTTTTGATGTTAAGAGACATTAGTTACAAGATTCACTCTAAGCAAAAGAAGTCATGGTGAAGAGTTTGACAAAAGTAAAACAAAAGTAATCAATTAACGAAAGAAAGGAAATGAATGTCCTATCTAGGTCTCAAGTTTGATACTACTACAGGGTCTTCTAGGCAATGCAACTACATTTCTATCAAGGGAGCACAGGACACCATCTCCGAGTGGCATCAAACTTTGGACTCCTTGTTCCTCAGTCAGATGGGGCATTTTAACAAACACTTGGTCAACCACTTTTCCCGGGCCTCTGCATCCCGGACCAACGGTGTGGATGTGGATGATTAGGACTCGTATAGATCCGATATATCGCAAACTATATGTCCCCTACCTTTAA
>NC_044931.1:13880696-13881268 GCF_003576645.1 Ipomoea triloba | reverse complement strand
CCAAGCTTTGTGATCAAAAACTCCTTAAGCACTTCTTCAACTTCAAGAACTCTACTATAGGTAAGAACTTCGGTTTTGTTCGGTTAAATCCCTCCTAAGACTTAAGCTTAATCTTAAGTTATGAAAACATTGTATTATGGTGATCTTGTTAGGATTTTTGGAGAAGGATTCAAGGGAGGAAACCTCAACTTATTACGGGGATAGAAATCTTCTAAAAAGGTAAGGAATCCCTTAAGTTGGCTCAATCACTTGGGAATGATCAAATGATAGAAAGCATGAACTAGAAATTTTATGTGAAAAATATATGCTAAGGTTTTAGATCTATAAGTTTGCCTTAAACACTATACTTGGATTCCTAGTAAATTTTGTATACATGTTCATAGTTGATTTATGCATGTATATATGATATGTACGTCCAAATAAGCATATATTTATGAAAATGGTGGGAAAACGGGGTGTTACAACCCCGTTGTTGCTGTCCGAACTGGGCAGAATGCTGCCGAACGCAAACCCGGACGCGCGTCCGCCACGCGTCCGTGACGTCCAGGATTTTACGAAAAATGCCGAACCAA
>NC_044931.1:13879106-13879696 GCF_003576645.1 Ipomoea triloba | reverse complement strand
TCAAGGCATATTTACCTGTTAGTGACCTGTAATAACAGGTAAATAAAAATTTCACTTTTTTTGCATAAAATTTATCAAATAGGCCATCAATATTTATGTAATACCCCGTATTTTATTAACATTATCCTAAGGCGTTGACATTCCTAAGTTATGATCTTCAGATATTTCAAAAGAATTTTTATAAGTGAGTATAGTTGTTATTAAGCTGCGAACCTACGTACCGGTCACGAACCGTAAAATTTTTAGGAACTAGTATTTGGACTTGTTTGTCCTAGGAAATGGATTTCTAGACACCATACTATTATTCTTGAATTTCCTATTTAATTAGATTAGCCCATAGCAGCGAAAATTTATTTTGATCGTACATCGCTAAATTTCGCGGTGTACCGAACCTAGCCCAATTTTGAGGGTTAGTCTGGAATAAATTTTTAGTTTCGGAAATTATTCTATCTGGATTATTTTCCACCGAAACTTTATCTGTTTGGACCCCAACTGATAAGTTGTGGAGATATTTTATTATTTTATTATTTTTTTTTCCAACCTTATCACATAAGATTGTGATGTAGTATAAAAGCCAATTTTTTTCCTTT
>NC_044931.1:13875895-13876507 GCF_003576645.1 Ipomoea triloba | reverse complement strand
AACTGTTCAGTATTAAAATCGGATACTCAACAATAACACGCTGAATGAATATAAACCAAGGACTTTCCAACGATACCAATATCCAATAACGAATGCATAAGACAACAAGTCTATAAACGAGATACCAACTGAATCATAACTCTAACAGAATAATCACAAAGGAACCAACCAAACCGCGACATAACAAGGAACAACGAGATATCAACTGAGATACAACATAACCGAAATATTACAAAGGAGACTAACGAATACACAAATACCAAGAAAGAACTCCCAATTCCAACCTCCAAACCACCGTACCAATCCTCATACCAAACACCAACCCAAAAGTTAGTTCACAGGGGTAAGAACCCAATCACAGAGGCAATAAATGCCCAAACACAGGGGTATAAACCCAATCACAGGGACGGAAGTCCAATCACAGGGACGGAAGTCCAATCACAGAGGCAAAAGCCCAATCACAGGGACGAAAGTCCAATCACAGAGGCAAAAGCCCAATCACAGAGGCATACGAGCCCAACATAATCAATAATGCCACAATTAGTTCACCCATCAACAACCAAGAGATACTCAATGATTCACCACTCCATACTCATACTCAAACTCAGCCCA
>NC_044931.1:13874197-13874895 GCF_003576645.1 Ipomoea triloba | reverse complement strand
ATCGTGTGCCCATCCAATCCAGTGCCCATTCTTCTTCTTCGGCCATTTCGCTAATTGTACTTGCTATAACCCGAAGACTTGACATCCGCCATTCCTGTCAATTGTAAATACGAGCAAGTTCTCGTCTCAGTATCTCCTCATGAGAAGATTCAGCAATCAATGTTTCGGCAGGAGGTATTTCAGCCTCAAATTCCTCATATGCCATCTGTTGAGCCAAGGCTGCGTCGGCGTTAATCTGTTGAGCGACGGAATCAGGATGGAGGATAAGTTGCTGAGCTGACTCAGGAATTTCAGATTCGGTTGTTGCAGGTGGAATCTCCTCAATCCGAATAGTTGACACACGCGGCCATTTCAAAAGGAGGTGTCGATGCATGTAATCAAGAGTGAGCATTGTACGGGTCATGGAAAGAGACAAATGTTCTGTGATTTGTCGTTGAACTATTGCAGACATTGGTCGATAAGATTGATCACAAACTTCAGCATCATCTCCCTCAGATTCTTCCTCTATCATTGTTGATTCGGATCCTGACTCATTTCTTTCGCGTGGCAAAGTGATTACTAACTGTTGTGTTCTGGGTATGGGAGCAATGGGACTGTCAGGTTCAGTAACCAAGGGTTCGGGAGGTGGTAAAGACTCCAAGACAGATGGTACAGAGGATGATTCGATTTGAGGAGTCGTCGGTTTCAGTAGCCTAGTA
>NC_044931.1:13872518-13873197 GCF_003576645.1 Ipomoea triloba | reverse complement strand
AGCATCTTGATAATTCTGTATCATATATCTTGCACCACCCGTAAAACTTGATGGTAAAATAACTCTCTTACCTTGCGTTGAAGGGTCTATATCTCCTTTGAACAATGCATCAGACAAACCTTTGGACGCAATCTAGTGAGTTTTTCTACTTAGGGTTTCGGAATCGAAGAAAATGTTTGTTTGTTTTAAAATTAGATTCACATTGTTTTAATCTAGGGTTCTTTGGTTGTATGCTATATGCAGATTAATGGAAGAAAACAAATAGCCCGGAAAAAGATAAGTACCTTTCATTTGATACCTTTCATTTGATATGTTTAGCTTCAATCTAAATCTGTTTACTACATTCACATTTAACCCTAACCTTAATGAGAACTTGTTATCTTTTGCAGGTGAAGAAACCCATCAAACTATAATGGAAAAAGATAAGTATTTTTTAAGCTAAAAAAAAAAGATATTTACTGAGATATTTTTTAACTACTACAACTATAAAATACATTACTGTATGTACAACTGAGATATATACATTGAGTTACATACCTTTATTCTCTGAATGTCCTTTCCTTTTCGTTCCTAGAACTGTAGTGTAACACCCCAATTTTCAACTCTTACTTGTATTACAAAATCACTGATAATGCGTCGCGGAAGCTTACATCTAGCCAGCAGAAAACTGGGTGTTACC
>NC_044931.1:13870823-13871518 GCF_003576645.1 Ipomoea triloba | reverse complement strand
CACCTCGTTGCGGCATTTCTCGCCAATGTCTGCACCTCGTTGCGACATTTCTCGACCAAGTCTGCACCTCGCTGCGGCATTTCTCGGCCAAGTCTGCACGTCGTTGCGACATTTCTCGGCCAACTCCGCAACTCGTTCCGACATTTCTCTGCTAAGTCCACACCTCGTTGCGACATTTCTCGGCCAAGTCCGCAACTCGTTTCGACATTTCTCGGCAAAGTCATCATTGCAGCATTTCTCGGCCATGTTCGCATATCGGTGCGACATTTTTCGGCAATGTCCGCGCAAAGTCCGCACCTCGTTGCGACATTTCTCTGCAAAGACCGCAACTCCTTCTGATATTTCCTAGTCATGTCCGCACCTCATTGCAAAATTCCTAGGCTAAGTTCGCAACTCGTTCTGACATTTCTCGGCAATGTACGCACCTCGCTACTGTATTATTGGGCCATGTCCGCACATAGTTGCGGCATTTCTCGGCCATGTCCGGGCGAAGTCTACACCTCGTTGTGGCATTTCAGGGCCAATTCCGCACATCGTTACGACATTTCTCGGCCATGGCCGGAACCTCGTTGCGGCATTTCGCGGCCAAGTCCGTACCTCGTTGCGACATTTCTCGGCCAAGTCCGCAACTCGTTGGGACATTTCTCGGCAATGTCCGCACCTCGTTGCTGCATTTCTCGGCCATGTTCGCACAT
>NC_044931.1:13869154-13869823 GCF_003576645.1 Ipomoea triloba | reverse complement strand
GAATGATAAGGAATAATGTGTATAAAGACCCAAATGCCCTTATTATTATTATTATTATTTGGTAAATTATTATTATTATTATTATCAAAAATCTAAATAGTAAACCACAACCCCTTATACTATTATTATTATTATTATTATTATTATTATTATTATTATTATTATTATTATTATTATTATTATTATTATTATTATTATTTGAGGCCCAGTAAACCACAGCCCACAACCCCAATTAGGTTTCCTTCGTTCTTCAACAGTGTAGATCCAATTATCATTCTTCAATCCTCAACTCCTCATTCTCTTGTGTGCGAAGCAATCAGCAAAGCCAGAGAGGCAGAAGCGGCGTTGCGGTGGGGCGGAGGCGCGGAGACGAGGCGGTGACGCAGGTGCAGGAAAAGATTTGGTTGGCAGCAAAAGATCCTGCCTCACCTCTTNGGAAAAGATTTGGTTGGCAGCAAAAGATCCTGCCTCACCTCTTGCACACCCCTAGCCGCCAGCAGCCCAGCAGTCAGCACCGTACGACGTCGCTCCCGTCACGCCACTTCCCGCCGGCCCCGACGACGCAACATGGCAGCAGACGCCACCGTCACGGCCTCACTATAATTTTTCTGTCTCTATAATTCCTCCCGATTCCATGGGAAGAAGCTCTAAGGTTTTCCTTATCTGTTA
>NC_044931.1:13867378-13868154 GCF_003576645.1 Ipomoea triloba | reverse complement strand
ACACCTCCCACTAAAATCAAAACATCAAAACTACAACCTCACTAATATACATAACTTTCAAGGAGATCAAAAGAGTCCCACTACAAGGCAATGAATGTCAAATCTTTTCCGTTCATATATCTTGTGTGGTTGATGTTTATCTTGATTTGCTTCTATTTACGACCAGGATAGTTGATGTTTATCTTGATTTGCTTCTATTTACGACCAGGATAGTAGGTTAAGTTAGTGGATGTATAGTATTTACGACCAGGATAGTAGGTTAAGTTAGTGGATGTATAGGATTTACGACCAGGATAGTAGGTTAAGTTAGTGGATGTATAGGTTTTACGACCAGGATAGTAGGTTAAGTTAGTGGATGTATAGGTTTTACGACCAGGATAGTAGGTTAAGTTAGTGGATGTATAGGTTCCGAGATATCGGAACTATACGAGTCCACACCCTTGGTCCGGGATGCCGAGGCCCGGGAGAAGTGGTTGACCAAGTGTTTGTTAAAATGCCCCATCCGACTGAGGAACAAGGAGTCCAAAGTTTGATGCCACTCGGAGATGGTGTCGTGTGCTCCCTTAATAGAAATGTAGTTGCATTGCCTAGAAGACCCTGTAGTAGTATCAAACTTGAGACCTAGATAGGACATTCATTTCCTTTCTTTCGTTAATTGATTACTTTTGTTTTACTTTTGTCAAACTCTTCACCATGACTTCTTTTGCTTAGAGTAAATCTTGTAACTAATGTCTCTTAACATCAAAAATGTTACACGCTTGATTCGGTTCCAATTT
>NC_044931.1:13865872-13866378 GCF_003576645.1 Ipomoea triloba | reverse complement strand
GGACTTCGCCGTTCTTTCCCAACTAAAATAGAAAGGGCTGTATCACATCGAGATGTCGATTCGTTTTCCGCCCCCAATGAGATGGGGAATTTGTAACCCCCTATTTAGACTTTTGGGCCCTTCATCTTTCTGAATCGAGACCCGGCCCGGCTCGCGTCGTTCCAACAACCGGCGGGGAGCACCTCAGTATACGATCGCGCGGAGTAACTGGGAGTCATTACACCTAAGGCCAACTTCAATTCACCAAACTAAGGTTCATCTCGTGTAGTGATTGTGGACTCGTACAAGGATATTGAGTAGACGGTTTCTGTATCAGACTCGACCCTATCTTTCGTAGCATGCATTCCCATCCGTGTCGCAACTGATTCGGTAAGCTACGTGTCCGGTGCACGGAGAACTGCCTTCGGTCCCCCAAACTTACTTACTCGTGGAAACCTTCCGGCCGCCCAACGACCTATAACGCTAGTCACTACTCCCACTGGGGCTAGGAAGTAAGCCCCACAACC
>NC_044931.1:13864288-13864872 GCF_003576645.1 Ipomoea triloba | reverse complement strand
TGGAAATATAACACAACTTTTCCCTACGAAATAATTAGTAACCACCAAATGAATGATTAGGAAAAAATTATAAAGGAAAAAGGAATGTAAAATAATATTAATTCTTTTTACGAAGGCAAAAGGAAATGAATATAGTCAAAAGAAAAATGAAATATTATGAAATATGAAATGAATATATTAATATTTCACTGGAAATATTAGGAAAAAATTATGAAGGAAAAAAATGGAAATGAATATTAATTTTTTTATGAAGGAAAATGGAAATGAATATATTTAAAAGGAAATGAAATATTAGGAAAAAAGAAAAGAATATATTAATATTTCACTGGAAATATAGCATAGTTTTCCTTACAAAAGAATTAGTAACCAACAAATGAAATAATAGGAAACAAATATGAAAGAAAAAGGAATGACAATCAATAATTGTTTTTATAAAGGAAAAAGGAAATGAATATATTCAAAGGAAATTAAAATATTACGAAAAATAAAATGAATATATTAATATTTCATTGGAAATATAATCGGCAATTATATTATTATAATTATATGAATTAAATATTAATTAATTATATTAATTATTAATT
>NC_044931.1:13860575-13863288 GCF_003576645.1 Ipomoea triloba | reverse complement strand
AGGAAAAGCTAGGAAATGAATTTCTAGTAAGCCATGATTCATCATAGTGTGTTTATGGTTTATGAAAAATTGCATCACAAAGGTGTTTATTCTCGGGTGGTTTAGGAACTACCATTCTCCTCTCGGTCTAGTAGGATCTCACTAAGTTTGGCCTTTCTTTTTGTCCTTCTCGTTGTGGCTCGGTTTATTTCAAGCTATAGAGGGTGTAGGCCTTGGTTGCCTCTAGCCGTCGTTTGCATTCACACTTCAAAAATGTTGAAAGAAAGAAAGTTTACTACCCGAACAAATAGTAGTTGTTTTAGGGAGGTTAGTACAAACAAAGTAAAAACAACAACTGAAATGAAGTAAAAACAATGCAAATATTTCAAAGATATAAAACAAGTCAATAACAACCATTTGTCCTCCCTGGCAACGACGCCATTTGATTTTTCGCGGTTTTGTGGTTGTTAAAATCAAAGATTGTTGGGGTTACCCTCGGGTTGTGTCGGTCTTTAGGAAGGTCGAATTAGAAGTATTGACAAGTCTTTAATCTACGGAATATGTAGCATTTTCCTCAGGCACGCCATTGTCACAAAGAATCAAAGAATATTGAATGAACAAATGTTGTAGTAAAGGAGATACGAAGAAAATTGTTGAAATCAATAAGGAAAAGCTAGGAAATGAATTTCTAGTAAGCCATGATTCATCATAGTGTGTTTATGGTGTATGAAAAATTGCATCGCAAAAGTGTTTATTCTCGGGGGGTTTAGTAACTACCATTCTCCTCTCGGTCTACTAGGATCTCACTAAGTTTGGCCTTTCTTTTTGTCCTTCTCGTTGTGGCTCGGTTTAATTCAAGCTATAGAGGGTGTAGGCCTTGGTTGCCTCTAGCCGTCGTTTGCATTCACCCTTCAAAAATGTTGAAAGAAAGAAAGTTTACTACCCGAACAAATAGTAGTTGTTTTAGGGAGGTTAGTACAAACAAAGTAAAAACAACAACTGAAATGAAGTAAAAACAATGCAAATATTTCAAATATATAAAACAAGTCAATAACATCCGTTTGCCCTCCCTAGCAACGACGCCATTTGATTTTCCGCAGTTTTGTGGTTGTTAAAATCAAAGATTGTTGGGGTTACCCTCGATTTGTGTCGGTCTTTAGGGAGGTCAAATTAGAAGTATTGACAAGTCTTTAATCTACGGAATATGTAGAGTTTTCCTCAGGCACGCCATTGTCACAAAGAATCAAAAAATATTGAATGAAGGAATGTTGTAGTAATGGGGATATGAAGAAAATTGTTGAAATCAATAAGGAAAAGCTAGGAAATGAATTTCTAGTAAGCCATGATTCATCATAGTGTGTTTATGGTGTATGAAAAATTGCATCGCAAAGGTGTTTATTCTCGGGGGGTTTAGGAACTACCATTCTCCTCTCGGTCTACTAGGATCTCACTAAGTTTGCCCTTTCTTTTTGTACTTCTCGTTGTGGCTCGGTTTATTTCAAGCTATAGAGGGTGTAGGCCTTGGTTGCCTCTAGCCGTCGTTTGCATTCACCCTTCAAAAATGTTGAAAGAAAGAAAGTTTACTACCCGAACAAATAGTAGTTGTTTTAGGGAGGTTAGTACAAACAAAGTAAAAACAACAACTGAAATGAAGTAAAAACAATGCAAATATTTCAAATATATAAAACAAGTCAATAACATCCGTTTGCCCTCCCTAGCAACGACGCCATTTGATTTTCCGCAGGTTTGTGGTTGTTAAAATCAAAGATTGTTGGGGTTACCCTCGATTTGTGTCGGGCTTTAGGGAGGTCAAATTAGAAGTATTGACAAGTCTTTAATCTACGGAATATGTAGCGTTTTCCTCAGGCACGCCATTGTCACAAAGAATCAAAAAATATTTAATGAACGAATGTTGTAGTAAAGGAGATATCAAAAAATATTTAATGAACGAATGTTGTAGTAAAGGAGATACGAAGAAAATTGTTGAAATCAATAAGGAAAAGCTAGGAAATGAATTTCTAGTAAGTTATGATTCATCATAGTGTGTTTATGGTTTATGAAAAATTGCATTGCAAAGGTGTTTATTCTCGGGGGTTTAGGAACTACCATTCTCTTCTCGGTCTACTAGGATCTCCCTATGTTTGGCCTTTCTTTTTGTCGTTCTAGTTGTGGCTCAGTTTATTACAAGATTGAGAGGGAGTAGGTCTTGTTGCCTCTAGCCGTCATTTGCATTCACCCTAGAAAAATGTTGAAAGAAAGATAGTTTACTACCAGAACAAATAGTAGTTGTTTTAGGGAGGTTAGTACAAACAAAGTAAAAACAACAACTGAAATGAAGTAAAAACAATGCAAATATTTCAAAGATATAAAACAAGTCAATAACAACCATTTGTCCTCCCTGGCAACGACGCCATTTGATTTTTCGTGGTTTTGTGGTTGTTAAAATCAAAGATTGTTGGGGTTACCCTCGGGTTGTGTCGGTCTTTAGGAAGGTCGAATTAGAAGTATTGACAAGTCTTTAATCTACGGAATATGTAGCATTTTCCTCAGGCACGCCATTGTCACAAAGAATCAAAGAATATTGAATGAACAAATGTTGTAGTAAAGGAGATACGAAGAAAATTGTTGAAATCAATAAGGAAAAGCTAGGAAATGAATTTCTAGTAAGCCATGATTCATCATAGTGTGTTTATGGTGTATGAAAAATTGCATCGCAAAAGTGTTTATTCTCGGG
>NC_044931.1:13858533-13860446 GCF_003576645.1 Ipomoea triloba | reverse complement strand
GTTTGGCCTTTCTTTTTGTACTTCTCGTTGTGGCTCGGTTTATTTCAAGCTATAGAGGGTGTAGGCCTTGGTTGCCTCTAGCCGTCGTTTGCATTCACCCTTCAAAAATGTTGAAAAAAAGAAAGTTTACTACCCGAACAAATAGTAGTTGTTTTAGGGAGGTTAGTACAAACAAAGTAAAAACAGCAACTGAAATGAAGTAAAAACAATGCAAATATTTCAAATATATAAAACAAGTCAATAACATCCGTTTGCCCTCCCTAGCAACGACGCCATTTGATTTTCCGCAGTTTTGTGGTTGTTAAAACTAAAGATTGTTTGGAGGTCAAATTAGAAGTATTGACAAGTTTTGAGGTCAAATTAGAAGTATTGACAAGTCTTTAATCTACGGAATATGTAGCATTTTCCTCAGGCACGCCATTGTCACAAAGAATCAAAAAATATTGAATGAACGAATGTTGTAGTAAAGGAGATACGAAGAAAATTGTTGAAATCAATAAGGAAAAGCTTGGAAATGAATTTCTAGTAAGCTATGATTCATCATAGTGTGTTTTTGGTTTATGAAAAATTGCATTGGGGGTTTAGGAACTACCATTCTCCTCTCGGTCTACTAGGATCTCACTAGGTTTGGCCTTTCTTTTTGTCCTTCTCGTTGTGGCTCGGTTTATTTCAAGCTATAGAGGGTGTAGGCCTTGGTTGCCTCTAGCCGTCGTTTGCATTCACCCTTCAAAAATGTTGAAAGAAAGAAAGTTTACTACCAGAACAAATAGTAGTTGTTTTAGGGAGGTTAGTACAAACAAAGTAAAAACAACAACTGAAATGAAGTAAAAACAATGCAAATATTTCAAATATATAAAACAAGTCAATAACAACCGTTTGCCCTCCCTAGCAACGACGCCATTTGATTTTCCGCAGTTTTGTGGTTGTTAAAATCAAAGATTGTTGGGGTTACACTCGAGTTGTGTCGGTCTTCAGGGAGGTCATATTAGAAGTATTGACAACTCTAAAATCTACGGAATATGTAGCATTTTCCTCAAGCACGCCATTGTCACAAAGAATCAAAAAATATTGAATGAACGAATGTTGTAGTAAAGGAGATACGAAGAAAATTGTTGAAATCAATAAGGAAAAGCTAGGAAATGAATTTCTAGTAAGCCATGATTCATCATAGTGTGTTTATGGTTTATGAAAAATTGCATTGCAAAGGTGTTTATTCTCGGCTGGTTTAGGAACTACCATTCTCCTCTCGGTCTACTAGGATCTCACTAGGTTTGGCCTTTCTTTTTGTCCTTCTCGTTGTGGCTCGGTTTATTTCAAGCTATAGAGGGTGTAGACCTTGGTTGCCTCTAGCCGTCGTTTGCATTCACCCTTGAGGTTAGTACAAACAAAGTAAAAACAACAACAGAAATGGAGTAAAAACAATGCAAATATTTCAAATATATAAAACAAGTCAATAACAACAGTTTGCCCTCCCTAGCAACGACGCCATTTGATTTTCCGCAGTTTTGTGGTTGTTAAAATCAAAGATTGTTGGGGTTACCCTCGATTTGTGTCGGTCTTTAGGGAGGTCAAATTAGAAGTATTGACAAGTCTTTAATCTACGGAATATGTAGAGTTTTCCTCAGGCACGCCATTGTCACAAAGAATCAAAAAATATTGAATGAACGAATGTTGTAGTAAAGGGGATATGAAGAAAATTGTTGAAATCAATAAGGAAAAGCTAGGAAATGAATTTCTAGTAAGCCATGATTCATCATAGTGTGTTTATGGTGTATGAAAAATTGCATCGCAAAGGTGTTTATTCTCGGGGGGTTTTGGAACTACCATTCTCCTCTCGGTCTACTAGGATCTCACTAAGTTTGGCCTTTCTTTTTGTACTTCTCGTTGTGGCTCGGTTTATTTCAAGCTATAGA
>NC_044931.1:13856710-13857533 GCF_003576645.1 Ipomoea triloba | reverse complement strand
CGTGTTGCATCCCCCACCTTCTTTTCAATTTTTCTTTTAAATCGCTGGACCGCTCGCTAAGGGTACTATCCTTTTAAACCGCTAAACCGCTAAGCGATAGAAGTTGCGCGGAGAGAGAGGGTCAAGTACATTTTACGCGCAGTACATGACGGATGCGATCATATCAGCACTAATGCACCGCATCCAATCAGAACTCCGAAGTTAAGCGTGCTTGGGCGAGAGTAGTACTATGATGGGTGACCCCCTAGGAAGTCTTCGTGTTACATCCCCCACCCTCTTTTCAATTTTTTCTTTTAAACCGCTCGCTAAGGATACTATCCTTTTAAACCGCTAAACCGCTAAGCGAGAGAAGTTGCGTGGAGAGAGAGGGTCAAGTACATTTTGCGCGCAGTACATGACGGATGTGATCATACCAGCACTAATGCACCGCATCCCATCAGAACTCCGAAGTTAAGCGTGCTTGGGCGAGAGTAGTACTAGGATGGGTGACCCCCTAGGAAGTCTTCGTGTTACATCCCCCACCCTCGTTTCAATTTTTTCTTTTAAACCGCTGGATCGCTCGCTAAGGATACTATCCTTTTAAACCGCTAAACCGCTAAGCGAGAGAAGTTGCGTGGAGAGAGAGGGTCAAGTACATTTTGCGCGCAGTACATGACGGATGTGATCATACCAGCACTAATACACCGGATCCCATCAGAACTCCGATGATAAGCGTGCTTGGGCGAGAGTTGTACTAGGATGGGTGACCCCCTGGGAAGTCCTCGTGTTGCATCCCCCACCCTCTTTTCAATTTTTCTTTTAAACCGCTGGACCGCTCGCTAAG
>NC_044931.1:13840720-13856440 GCF_003576645.1 Ipomoea triloba | reverse complement strand
TAAACCGCTAAGCGAGAGAAGTTGCGCGGAGAGAGAGGGTCAAGTACATTTTGCACGCAGTACATGACGGATGCGATCATACCAGCACTAATGCACCGGATCCCATCAGAACTCCGAAGTAAAGCGTGCTTGGGCGAGAGTAGTACTAGGATGGGTGACCCTCTGTGAAGTCCTTGTGTTGCATCCCCCACCCTCTTTTCAATTTTTCTTTTATACCGCTGGACCGCTCGCTAAGGATACTATCCTTTTAAACCGCTAAACCGCTAAGCGAGAGAAGTTGCGTGGAGAGAGAGGGTCAAGTACATTTTGCGCGCAGTACATGACGGATGTGATCATACCAGCACTAATGTATCGGATCCCATCAGAACTCCGGAGTTATGCGTGCTTGGGCGAGAGTAGTACTAGGATGGGTGACCCCCTGGGAAGTCCTCGTGTTGCATCCCCCACCCTCTTTTCAATTTTTCTTTTAAATCGCTGGACCGCTCGCTAAGGGTACTATCCTTTTAAACCGCTAAACCGCTAAGCGAGAGAAGTTGCGCGGAGAGAGAGGTTCAAGTACATTTTGCGCGCAGTACATGACCGATGCGATCATACCAGCACTAATGCACCGGATCCCATCAGAACTCCGAAGTGAAGCGTGCTTGGGCGAGAGTAGTACTAGGATGGGTGACCCCCTGGGAAGTCCTCGTGTTGCATCCCCCACCCTCTTTTCAATTTTTCTTTTAAATCGCTGGACCGCTCGCTAAGGTACTATCCTTTTAAACCGCTAAACCGCTAAGCGAGAGAAGTTGCGCGTAGAGAGAGGGTCAAGTACATTTTGTGCGCAGTACATGATGGATGCAATCATACCAGCACTAATGCAGCGCATCCCATCAGAACTCCGAAGTTAAGCGTGCTTGGGCGAGAGTAGTACTAGGATGGGTGACCCCCTAGGAAGTCTTCGTGTTACATCCCCCACCCTCTTTTCAATTTTTTCTTTTAAACCGCTGGACCGCTCGCTAATGATACTATCCTTTTAAACCGCTAAACCGCTAAGGGAGAGAAGTTGCGCGGAGAGAGAGGGTCAAGTACATTTTGCGCGGAGAAGTTGCGCGGAGAGAGAGGGTCAAGTACATTTTGCGCGCAGTACATGACGGGAGAGAGAGGGTCAAGTACATTTTGCGCGCAGTACATGACGTATGCGATCATACCAGCACTAATGCACCGCATCCCATCAGAACTCCGAAGTTAAGCGTGCTTGGGCGAGAGTAGTACTAGGATGGGTGACCCCCTAGGAAGTCTTCGTGTTACATCCCCCACCCTCTTTTCAATTTTTTCTTTTAAACCGCTGGACCGCTCGCTAAGGATACTATCCTTTTAAACCGCTAAACCGCTAAGCAAGAGAAGTTGCGCGGAGAGAGAGGTTCAAGTACATTTTGCGCGCAGTACATAACCGATGCGATCATACCAGCACTAATGCACCGGATCCCATCAGAACTCCGAAGTGAAGCGTGCTTGGGCTAGAGTAGTACTAGGATCGGTGACCCCTTAGGAAGTCCTCGTGTTGCATCCCCCACCCTCTATTCAATTTTTCTTTTAAACCGCTGGACCGCTCGCTAAGGGTACTATCCGTTTAAACCGCTAAACCGCTAAGCGAGAGAAGTTGCGCGGAGAGAGAGGGTCAAGTACATTTTGCGCGCAGTACATAACCGATGCGATCATACCAGCACTAATGCACCGGATCCCATCAGAATTCCGAAGTTAAGCGTGCTTGGGCGAGAGTAGTACTAGGATGGGTGACCCCCTGGGAAGTCCTCGTGTTGCATCCCCCACTCTCTTTTTAATTTTTCTTTTAAACCGCTGGACCGCTCGCTAAGGGTACTATCCGTTTAAACCGCTAAACCGCTAAGCGAGAGAAGTTGCGCGGAGAGAGAGGGTCAAGTACATTTTGCGCGTAGTACATGACGGATGCGATCGTACCAGCACTAATGCACCGGATCCCATCAGAACTCCGATGTTAAGCGTGCTTGGGCGAGAGTAGTACTAGGATGTGTGACCCCCTGGGAAGTCCTCGTGTTGCATCCCCCACCCTCTTTTTAATTTTTCTTTTAAACCGCTGGACCGCTCGCTAAGGGTACTATCCTTTTAAACCGCTAAACCGCTAAGCGAGAGAAGTTGCGCGGAGAGAGAGGGTCAAGTACATTTTGCGCGCAGTACATGCCGGATGCGATCGTACCAGCACTAATGCACCGGATCCCATCAGAATTCCGAAGTTAAGCGTGCTTGGGCGAGAGTAGTACTAGGATGTGTGACCCCCTGGGAAGTCCTCGTGTTGCATCCCCCACTCTCTTTTTAATTTTTCTTTTAAACCGCTGGACCGCTCGCTAAGGCTACTATCCTTTCAAACCGCTAAACCGCTACGCGAGAGAAGTTGCGCGGAGAGAGAGGGTCAAGTACATTTTGCGCGCAGTACATGACGGATGCGATCGTACCAGCACTAATGCACCGGATCCATCAGAACTCCGAAGTAAAGCGTGCTTGGACGAGAGTAGTACTAGGATGTGTTACCCCCTGCGAAGTCCTCGTGTTGCATCCCCCACCCTCTTTTTAATTTTTCTTTTAAACCGCTGGACCGCTCGCTAAGGGTACTATCCTTTTAAACCGCTAAACCGCTAAGCGAGAGAAGTTGCGCGGAGAGAGAGGGTCAAGTACATTTTGCGCGCAATACATGACGGATGCGATCATACCCGCACTAATGCACCGGATCCCATCAGAATTCCGAAGTAAAGCTTGCTTGGGCGAGAGTAGTACTAGGATCGGTGACCCCCTGGGAAGTCCTCGTGTTGCATCCCCCCCCCTCTTTTTAATTTTTCTTTTAAACCGCGGGACCGCTCGCTAAGGGTACTATCTTTTTAAACCGCTAAGTTAGATAAGTTGCGCGGAGAGAGAGGGTCAAGTACATTTTGCGCGCACTACATGACGGATGCGATCATACCCGCACTAATGCACCGGATCCCATCAGAATTCCGAAGTAAAGCTTGCTTGGGCGAGAGTAGTACTAGGATCGGTGACCCCCTGGGAAGTCCTCGTGTTGCATCCCCCCCCCTCTTTTTAATTTTTCTTTTAAACCGCGGGACCGCTCGCTAAGGGTACTATCTTTTTAAACCGCTAAGTTAGATAAGTTGCGCGGAGAGAGAGGGTCAAGTACATTTTGCGCGCACTACATGACGGATGCGATCATACCCGCACTAATGCACCGGATCCCATCAGAATTCCGAAGTAAAGCTTGCTTGGGCGAGAGTAGTACTAGGATCGGTGACCCCCTGGGAAGTCCTCGTGTTGCATCCCCCCCCCTCTTTTTAATTTTTCTTTTAAACCGCGGGACCGCTCGCTAAGGGTACTATCTTTTTAAACCGCTAAGTTAGATAAGTTGCGCGGAGAGAGAGGGTCAAGTACATTTTGCGCGCACTACATGACGGATGCGATCATACCCGCACTAATGCACCGGATCCCATCAGAATTCCGAAGTAAAGCTTGCTTGGGCGAGAGTAGTACTAGGATCGGTGACCCCCTGGGAAGTCCTCGTGTTGCATCCCCCCCCCTCTTTTTAATTTTTCTTTTAAACCGCGGGACCGCTCGCTAAGGGTACTATCTTTTTAAACCGCTAAGTTAGATAAGTTGCGCGGAGAGAGAGGGTCAAGTACATTTTGCGCGCACTACATGACGGATGCGATCATACCCGCACTAATGCACCGGATCCCATCAGAATTCCGAAGTAAAGCTTGCTTGGGCGAGAGTAGTACTAGGATCGGTGACCCCCTGGGAAGTCCTCGTGTTGCATCCCCCCCCCTCTTTTTAATTTTTCTTTTAAACCGCGGGACCGCTCGCTAAGGGTACTATCTTTTTAAACCGCTAAGTTAGATAAGTTGCGCGGAGAGAGAGGGTCAAGTACATTTTGCGCGCACTACATGACGGATGCGATCATACCCGCACTAATGCACCGGATCCCATCAGAATTCCGAAGTAAAGCTTGCTTGGGCGAGAGTAGTACTAGGATCGGTGACCCCCTGGGAAGTCCTCGTGTTGCATCCCCCCCCCTCTTTTTAATTTTTCTTTTAAACCGCGGGACCGCTCGCTAAGGGTACTATCTTTTTAAACCGCTAAGTTAGATAAGTTGCGCGGAGAGAGAGGGTCAAGTACATTTTGCGCGCACTACATGACGGATGCGATCATACCCGCACTAATGCACCGGATCCCATCAGAATTCCGAAGTAAAGCTTGCTTGGGCGAGAGTAGTACTAGGATCGGTGACCCCCTGGGAAGTCCTCGTGTTGCATCCCCCCCCCTCTTTTTAATTTTTCTTTTAAACCGCGGGACCGCTCGCTAAGGGTACTATCTTTTTAAACCGCTAAGTTAGATAAGTTGCGCGGAGAGAGAGGGTCAAGTACATTTTGCGCGCACTACATGACGGATGCGATCATACCCGCACTAATGCACCGGATCCCATCAGAATTCCGAAGTAAAGCTTGCTTGGGCGAGAGTAGTACTAGGATCGGTGACCCCCTGGGAAGTCCTCGTGTTGCATCCCCCCCCCTCTTTTTAATTTTTCTTTTAAACCGCGGGACCGCTCGCTAAGGGTACTATCTTTTTAAACCGCTAAGTTAGATAAGTTGCGCGGAGAGAGAGGGTCAAGTACATTTTGCGCGCACTACATGACGGATGCGATCATACCCGCACTAATGCACCGGATCCCATCAGAATTCCGAAGTAAAGCTTGCTTGGGCGAGAGTAGTACTAGGATCGGTGACCCCCTGGGAAGTCCTCGTGTTGCATCCCCCCCCCTCTTTTTAATTTTTCTTTTAAACCGCGGGACCGCTCGCTAAGGGTACTATCTTTTTAAACCGCTAAGTTAGATAAGTTGCGCGGAGAGAGAGGGTCAAGTACATTTTGCGCGCACTACATGACGGATGCGATCATACCCGCACTAATGCACCGGATCCCATCAGAATTCCGAAGTAAAGCTTGCTTGGGCGAGAGTAGTACTAGGATCGGTGACCCCCTGGGAAGTCCTCGTGTTGCATCCCCCCCCCTCTTTTTAATTTTTCTTTTAAACCGCGGGACCGCTCGCTAAGGGTACTATCTTTTTAAACCGCTAAGTTAGATAAGTTGCGCGGAGAGAGAGGGTCAAGTACATTTTGCGCGCACTACATGACGGATGCGATCATACCCGCACTAATGCACCGGATCCCATCAGAATTCCGAAGTAAAGCTTGCTTGGGCGAGAGTAGTACTAGGATCGGTGACCCCCTGGGAAGTCCTCGTGTTGCATCCCCCCCCCTCTTTTTAATTTTTCTTTTAAACCGCGGGACCGCTCGCTAAGGGTACTATCTTTTTAAACCGCTAAGTTAGATAAGTTGCGCGGAGAGAGAGGGTCAAGTACATTTTGCGCGCACTACATGACGGATGCGATCATACCCGCACTAATGCACCGGATCCCATCAGAATTCCGAAGTAAAGCTTGCTTGGGCGAGAGTAGTACTAGGATCGGTGACCCCCTGGGAAGTCCTCGTGTTGCATCCCCCCCCCTCTTTTTAATTTTTCTTTTAAACCGCGGGACCGCTCGCTAAGGGTACTATCTTTTTAAACCGCTAAGTTAGATAAGTTGCGCGGAGAGAGAGGGTCAAGTACATTTTGCGCGCACTACATGACGGATGCGATCATACCCGCACTAATGCACCGGATCCCATCAGAATTCCGAAGTAAAGCTTGCTTGGGCGAGAGTAGTACTAGGATCGGTGACCCCCTGGGAAGTCCTCGTGTTGCATCCCCCCCCCTCTTTTTAATTTTTCTTTTAAACCGCGGGACCGCTCGCTAAGGGTACTATCTTTTTAAACCGCTAAGTTAGATAAGTTGCGCGGAGAGAGAGGGTCAAGTACATTTTGCGCGCACTACATGACGGATGCGATCATACCCGCACTAATGCACCGGATCCCATCAGAATTCCGAAGTAAAGCTTGCTTGGGCGAGAGTAGTACTAGGATCGGTGACCCCCTGGGAAGTCCTCGTGTTGCATCCCCCCCCCTCTTTTTAATTTTTCTTTTAAACCGCGGGACCGCTCGCTAAGGGTACTATCTTTTTAAACCGCTAAGTTAGATAAGTTGCGCGGAGAGAGAGGGTCAAGTACATTTTGCGCGCACTACATGACGGATGCGATCATACCCGCACTAATGCACCGGATCCCATCAGAATTCCGAAGTAAAGCTTGCTTGGGCGAGAGTAGTACTAGGATCGGTGACCCCCTGGGAAGTCCTCGTGTTGCATCCCCCCCCCTCTTTTTAATTTTTCTTTTAAACCGCGGGACCGCTCGCTAAGGGTACTATCTTTTTAAACCGCTAAGTTAGATAAGTTGCGCGGAGAGAGAGGGTCAAGTACATTTTGCGCGCACTACATGACGGATGCGATCATACCCGCACTAATGCACCGGATCCCATCAGAATTCCGAAGTAAAGCTTGCTTGGGCGAGAGTAGTACTAGGATCGGTGACCCCCTGGGAAGTCCTCGTGTTGCATCCCCCCCCCTCTTTTTAATTTTTCTTTTAAACCGCGGGACCGCTCGCTAAGGGTACTATCTTTTTAAACCGCTAAGTTAGATAAGTTGCGCGGAGAGAGAGGGTCAAGTACATTTTGCGCGCACTACATGACGGATGCGATCATACCCGCACTAATGCACCGGATCCCATCAGAATTCCGAAGTAAAGCTTGCTTGGGCGAGAGTAGTACTAGGATCGGTGACCCCCTGGGAAGTCCTCGTGTTGCATCCCCCCCCCTCTTTTTAATTTTTCTTTTAAACCGCGGGACCGCTCGCTAAGGGTACTATCTTTTTAAACCGCTAAGTTAGATAAGTTGCGCGGAGAGAGAGGGTCAAGTACATTTTGCGCGCACTACATGACGGATGCGATCATACCCGCACTAATGCACCGGATCCCATCAGAATTCCGAAGTAAAGCTTGCTTGGGCGAGAGTAGTACTAGGATCGGTGACCCCCTGGGAAGTCCTCGTGTTGCATCCCCCCCCCTCTTTTTAATTTTTCTTTTAAACCGCGGGACCGCTCGCTAAGGGTACTATCTTTTTAAACCGCTAAGTTAGATAAGTTGCGCGGAGAGAGAGGGTCAAGTACATTTTGCGCGCACTACATGACGGATGCGATCATACCCGCACTAATGCACCGGATCCCATCAGAACTCCGAAGTGAAGCGTGCTTGGGCGAGAGTAGTACTAGGATGGGTGACCCCCTGGGAAGTCATCGTGTTGCATCCCCCACCTTCTTTTCAATTTTTCTTTTAAATCGCTGGACCGCTCGCTAAGGGTACTATCCTTTTAAACCGCTAAACCGCTAAGCGAGAGAAGTTGCGCGGAGAGAGAGGGTCAAGTACATTTTGCGCGCAGTACGTGACGGATGCGATCATACCAGCACTAATGCACCGGATCCCATCAGAACTCCGAAGTTAAGCGTGCTTGGGCGAGAGTAGTACTAGGATGGGTGACCCCCTGGGAAGTCCTCGTGTTGCATCCCCCACCCTCTTTTTAATCTTTCTTTTAAACCGCTGGACCGCTCGCTAAGGGTACTATCCTTTTAAACCGCTAAACCGCTAAGCGAGAGAAGTTGCGCGGAGAGAGAGGGTCAAGTACATTTTGCGCGCAGTACGTGACGGATGCGATCATACCAGCACTAATGCACCGGATCCCATCAGAACTCCGAAGTTAAGCGTGCTTGGGCGAGAGTAGTACTAGGATGGGTGACCCCCTGGGAAGTCCTCGTGTTGCATCCCCCACCCTCTTTTTAATCTTTCTTTTAAACCGCTGGACCGCTCGCTAAGGGTACTATCCTTTTAAACCGCTAAACCGCTAAGCGAGAGAAGTTGCGCGGAGAGAGAGGGTCAAGTACATTTTGCGCGCAGTACGTGACGGATGCGATCATACCAGCACTAATGCACCGGATCCCATCAGAACTCCGAAGTTAAGCGTGCTTGGGCGAGAGTAGTACTAGGATGGGTGACCCCCTGGGAAGTCCTCGTGTTGCATCCCCCACCCTCTTTTTAATCTTTCTTTTAAACCGCTGGACCGCTCGCTAAGGGTACTATCCTTTTAAACCGCTAAACCGCTAAGCGAGAGAAGTTGCGCGGAGAGAGAGGGTCAAGTACATTTTGCGCGCAGTACGTGACGGATGCGATCATACCAGCACTAATGCACCGGATCCCATCAGAACTCCGAAGTTAAGCGTGCTTGGGCGAGAGTAGTACTAGGATGGGTGACCCCCTGGGAAGTCCTCGTGTTGCATCCCCCACCCTCTTTTTAATCTTTCTTTTAAACCGCTGGACCGCTCGCTAAGGGTACTATCCTTTTAAACCGCTAAACCGCTAAGCGAGAGAAGTTGCGCGGAGAGAGAGGGTCAAGTACATTTTGCGCGCAGTACGTGACGGATGCGATCATACCAGCACTAATGCACCGGATCCCATCAGAACTCCGAAGTTAAGCGTGCTTGGGCGAGAGTAGTACTAGGATGGGTGACCCCCTGGGAAGTCCTCGTGTTGCATCCCCCACCCTCTTTTTAATCTTTCTTTTAAACCGCTGGACCGCTCGCTAAGGGTACTATCCTTTTAAACCGCTAAACCGCTAAGCGAGAGAAGTTGCGCGGAGAGAGAGGGTCAAGTACATTTTGCGCGCAGTACGTGACGGATGCGATCATACCAGCACTAATGCACCGGATCCCATCAGAACTCCGAAGTTAAGCGTGCTTGGGCGAGAGTAGTACTAGGATGGGTGACCCCCTGGGAAGTCCTCGTGTTGCATCCCCCACCCTCTTTTTAATCTTTCTTTTAAACCGCTGGACCGCTCGCTAAGGGTACTATCCTTTTAAACCGCTAAACCGCTAAGCGAGAGAAGTTGCGCGGAGAGAGAGGGTCAAGTACATTTTGCGCGCAGTACGTGACGGATGCGATCATACCAGCACTAATGCACCGGATCCCATCAGAACTCCGAAGTTAAGCGTGCTTGGGCGAGAGTAGTACTAGGATGGGTGACCCCCTGGGAAGTCCTCGTGTTGCATCCCCCACCCTCTTTTTAATCTTTCTTTTAAACCGCTGGACCGCTCGCTAAGGGTACTATCCTTTTAAACCGCTAAACCGCTAAGCGAGAGAAGTTGCGCGGAGAGAGAGGGTCAAGTACATTTTGCGCGCAGTACGTGACGGATGCGATCATACCAGCACTAATGCACCGGATCCCATCAGAACTCCGAAGTTAAGCGTGCTTGGGCGAGAGTAGTACTAGGATGGGTGACCCCCTGGGAAGTCCTCGTGTTGCATCCCCCACCCTCTTTTTAATCTTTCTTTTAAACCGCTGGACCGCTCGCTAAGGGTACTATCCTTTTAAACCGCTAAACCGCTAAGCGAGAGAAGTTGCGCGGAGAGAGAGGGTCAAGTACATTTTGCGCGCAGTACGTGACGGATGCGATCATACCAGCACTAATGCACCGGATCCCATCAGAACTCCGAAGTTAAGCGTGCTTGGGCGAGAGTAGTACTAGGATGGGTGACCCCCTGGGAAGTCCTCGTGTTGCATCCCCCACCCTCTTTTTAATCTTTCTTTTAAACCGCTGGACCGCTCGCTAAGGGTACTATCCTTTTAAACCGCTAAACCGCTAAGCGAGAGAAGTTGCGCGGAGAGAGAGGGTCAAGTACATTTTGCGCGCAGTACGTGACGGATGCGATCATACCAGCACTAATGCACCGGATCCCATCAGAACTCCGAAGTTAAGCGTGCTTGGGCGAGAGTAGTACTAGGATGGGTGACCCCCTGGGAAGTCCTCGTGTTGCATCCCCCACCCTCTTTTTAATCTTTCTTTTAAACCGCTGGACCGCTCGCTAAGGGTACTATCCTTTTAAACCGCTAAACCGCTAAGCGAGAGAAGTTGCGCGGAGAGAGAGGGTCAAGTACATTTTGCGCGCAGTACGTGACGGATGCGATCATACCAGCACTAATGCACCGGATCCCATCAGAACTCCGAAGTTAAGCGTGCTTGGGCGAGAGTAGTACTAGGATGGGTGACCCCCTGGGAAGTCCTCGTGTTGCATCCCCCACCCTCTTTTTAATCTTTCTTTTAAACCGCTGGACCGCTCGCTAAGGGTACTATCCTTTTAAACCGCTAAACCGCTAAGCGAGAGAAGTTGCGCGGAGAGAGAGGGTCAAGTACATTTTGCGCGCAGTACGTGACGGATGCGATCATACCAGCACTAATGCACCGGATCCCATCAGAACTCCGAAGTTAAGCGTGCTTGGGCGAGAGTAGTACTAGGATGGGTGACCCCCTGGGAAGTCCTCGTGTTGCATCCCCCACCCTCTTTTTAATCTTTCTTTTAAACCGCTGGACCGCTCGCTAAGGGTACTATCCTTTTAAACCGCTAAACCGCTAAGCGAGAGAAGTTGCGCGGAGAGAGAGGGTCAAGTACATTTTGCGCGCAGTACGTGACGGATGCGATCATACCAGCACTAATGCACCGGATCCCATCAGAACTCCGAAGTTAAGCGTGCTTGGGCGAGAGTAGTACTAGGATGGGTGACCCCCTGGGAAGTCCTCGTGTTGCATCCCCCACCCTCTTTTTAATCTTTCTTTTAAACCGCTGGACCGCTCGCTAAGGGTACTATCCTTTTAAACCGCTAAACCGCTAAGCGAGAGAAGTTGCGCGGAGAGAGAGGGTCAAGTACATTTTGCGCGCAGTACGTGACGGATGCGATCATACCAGCACTAATGCACCGGATCCCATCAGAACTCCGAAGTGAAGCGTGCTTGGGCGAGAGTAGTACTAGGATGGGTGACCCCCTGGGAAGTCCTCGTGTTGCATCCCCCACCCTCTTTTTAATCTTTCTTTTAAACCGCTGGACCGCTCGCTAAGGGTACTATCCTTTTAAACCGCTAAACCGCTAAGCGAGAGAAGTTGCGCGGAGAGAGAGGGTCAAGTACATTTTGCGCACAATACATGACGGATGCGATCATACCAGCACTAATGCAGCGAATCCCATCAGAACTCCGAAGTGAAGCGTGCTTGGGCGAGAGTAGTACTAGGATGGGTGACCCCCTGGGAAGTCCTCGTGTTGCATCCCCCACCCTCTTTTTAATCTTTCTTTTAAACCGCTGGACCGCTCGCTAAGGGTACTATCCTTTTAAACCGCTAAACCGCTAAGCGAGAGAAGTTGCGCGGAGAGAGAGGGTCAAGTACATTTTGCGCGCAGTACGTGACGGATGCGATCATACCAGCACTAATGCAGCGAATCCCATCAGAACTCCGAAGTGAAGCGTGCTTGGGCGAGAGTAGTACTAGGATGGGTGACCCCCTAGGAAGTCTTCGTGTTACATCCCCCACCCTCCTTTTAATCTTTCTTTTAAACCGCTGGACCGCTCGCTAAGGGTACTATCCTTTTAAACCGCTAAACCGCTAAGCGAGAGAAGTTGCGCGGAGAGAGAGGGTCAAGTACATTTTGCGCGCAGTACGTGACGGATGCGATCATACCAGCACTAATGCACCGGATCCCATCAGAACTCCGAAGTGAAGCGTGCTTGGGCGAGAGTAGTACTAGGATGTGTTACCCCTTGGGAAGTCGTCGTGTTGCATCCCCCACCCTCTTTTTAATTTTTCTTTTAAACCGCTGGACCGCTCGCTAAGGGTACTATCCTTTTAAACCGCTAAACCGCTAAGCGAGAGAAGTTGCGCGGAGAGAGAGGGTCAAGTACATTTTGCGCGCAATACATGACGGATGCGATCATACCAGCACTAATGCACCGGATCCCATCAGAACTCCGAAGTGAAGCGTGCTTGGGCGAGAGTAGTACTAGGATGGGTGACCCCCTGGGAAGTCATCGTGATGCATCCCCCACCTTCTTTTCAATTTTTCTTTTAAATCGCTGGACCGCTCGCTAAGGGTACTATCCTTTTAAACCGCTAAACTGGACCGCTCGCTAAGGGTACTATCCTTTTAAACCGCTAAACTGCTAAGCGAGAGAAGTTGCGCGGAGAGAGAGGGTCAAGTACATTTTACGCGGAGAAGTTGCGCGGAGAGAGAGGGTCAAGTACATTTTACGCGCAGTACATGACGGATGCGATCATATCAGCACTAATGCACCGGATCCACATGACGGATGCGATCATATCAGCACTAATGCACCGGATCCCATCAGAACTCTAAAGTTATGCGTGCTTGGGCGAGAGTAGTACTAGGATGGGTGACCCCCTGGGAAGTCCTCGTGTTGCATCCCCCACCCTCTTTTCAATTTTTCTTTTAAATCGTTGGACCGCTCGCTAAGGGTACTATCCTTTTAAACCGCTAAGCGAGAGAAGTTGCGCGGAGAGAGAGGGTCAAGTACATTTTGCGCGTAGTACATGACGGATGCGATCATACCAGCACTAATGCACCGGATCCCATCAGAACTCCGAAGTTATGCGTGCTTGGGCGAGAGTAGTACTAGGATGGGTGACCCCCTGGGATGTCCTCGTGTTGCATCCCCCACCCTCTTTTCAATTTTTCTTTTAAATCGTTGGACCGCTCGCTAAGGGTACTATCCTTTTAAACCGCTAAGCGAGAGAAGTTGCGCGGAGAGAGAGGTTCAAGTACATTTTGCGCGCAGTACATGACTACGTGACGGATGCGATCATACCAGCACTAATGCACCGGATCCCATCAGAACTCCGAAGTTAAGCGTGCTTGGGCGAGAGTAGTACTAGGATCGGTGACCCCCTAGGAAGTCTTCGTGTTACATCCCCCACCCTCCTTTCAATTTTTTATCTTAAACCGCTGGACCGCTCGCTAATGATACTATTCTTTTAAACCGCTAAACCGCTAAGGGAGAGAAGTTGCGCGGAGAGAGAGGGTCAAGTACATTTTACGCGCAGTACATGACGGATGCGATCATATCAGCACTAATGCACCGGATCCCATCAGAACTCTAAAGTTATGCGTGCTTGGGCGAGAGTAGTACTAGGATGGGTGACCCCCTGGGAAGTCCTCGTGTTGCATCCCCCACCCTCTTTTCAATTTTTTCTTTTAAACCGCTCGCTAAGGATACTATCCTTTTAAACCGCTAAACCGCTAAGCGAGAGAAGTTGCGTAGAGAGAGAGAGGGTCAAGTACATTTTGCGCGCAGTACATGACGGATGTGATCATACCAGCACTAATGCACCGGATCCCATCAGAACTCTAAAGTTATGCGTGCTTGGGCGAGAGTAGTACTAGGATGGGTGACCCCCTGGGAAGTCCTCGTGTTGCATCCCCCACCCTCTTTTCAATTTTTCTTTTAAACCGCTGGACCGCTCGCTAAGGGTACTATCCTTTTAAACCGCTAAACCGCTAAGCGAGAGAAGTTGCGCGGAGAGAGAGGGTCAAGTACATTTTGCGCGCAGTACATGACGGATGCGATCATACCAGCACTAATGCACCGCATCCCATCAGAACTCCGAAGTTAAGCGTGCTTGGGCGAGAGTAGTACTAGGATGGGTGACCCCCTAGGAATTCATCGTGTTGCATCCCCCACCTTCTTTTCAATTTTTCTTTTAAATCGCTGGACCGCTCGCTAAGGGTACTATCCTTTTAAACCGCTAAACCGCTAAGCTCGCTAAGGGTACTATCCTTTTAAACCGCTAAACCGCTAAGCGCGCTAAGGGTACTATCCTTTTAAACCGCTAAACCGCTAAGCGAGCTAAGGGTACTATCCTTTTAAACCGCTAAACCGCTAAGCGAGAGAAGGGTACTATCCTTTTAAACCGCTAAACCGCTAAGCGAGAGTAGTTGCGCGGAGAGAGAGGGTCAAGTACATTTTACGCGGAGTAGTTGCGCGGAGAGAGAGGGTCAAGTACATTTTACGCGCAGTACATGACGGATGCGATCATATCAGCACTAATGCACCGCATCCCATCAGAACTCCGCCCCCTGGGAAGTCCTCGTGTTGCATCCCCCACCCTCTTTTTAATCTTTCTTTTAAACCGCTGGACCGCTCGCTAAGGGTACTATCCTTTTAAACCGCTAAACCGCTAAGCGAGAGAAGTTGCGCGGAGAGAGAGGGTCAAGTACATTTTGCGCGCAGTACGTGACGGATGCGATCATACCAGCACTAATGCACCGGATCCCATCAGAACTCCGAAGTTAAGCGTGCTTGGGCGAGAGTAGTACTAGGATGGGTGACCCCCTGGGAAGTCCTCGTGTTGCATCCCCCACCCTCTTTTTAATCTTTCTTTTAAACCGCTGGACCGCTCGCTAAGGGTACTATCCTTTTAAACCGCTAAACCGCTAAGCGAGAGAAGTTGCGCGGAGAGAGAGGGTCAAGTACATTTTGCGCGCAGTACGTGACGGATGCGATCATACCAGCACTAATGCACCGGATCCCATCAGAACTCCGAAGTTAAGCGTGCTTGGGCGAGAGTAGTACTAGGATGGGTGACCCCCTGGGAAGTCCTCGTGTTGCATCCCCCACCCTCTTTTTAATCTTTCTTTTAAACCGCTGGACCGCTCGCTAAGGGTACTATCCTTTTAAACCGCTAAACCGCTAAGCGAGAGAAGTTGCGCGGAGAGAGAGGGTCAAGTACATTTTGCGCGCAGTACGTGACGGATGCGATCATACCAGCACTAATGCACCGGATCCCATCAGAACTCCGAAGTTAAGCGTGCTTGGGCGAGAGTAGTACTAGGATGGGTGACCCCCTGGGAAGTCCTCGTGTTGCATCCCCCACCCTCTTTTTAATCTTTCTTTTAAACCGCTGGACCGCTCGCTAAGGGTACTATCCTTTTAAACCGCTAAACCGCTAAGCGAGAGAAGTTGCGCGGAGAGAGAGGGTCAAGTACATTTTGCGCGCAGTACGTGACGGATGCGATCATACCAGCACTAATGCACCGGATCCCATCAGAACTCCGAAGTTAAGCGTGCTTGGGCGAGAGTAGTACTAGGATGGGTGACCCCCTGGGAAGTCCTCGTGTTGCATCCCCCACCCTCTTTTTAATCTTTCTTTTAAACCGCTGGACCGCTCGCTAAGGGTACTATCCTTTTAAACCGCTAAACCGCTAAGCGAGAGAAGTTGCGCGGAGAGAGAGGGTCAAGTACATTTTGCGCGCAGTACGTGACGGATGCGATCATACCAGCACTAATGCACCGGATCCCATCAGAACTCCGAAGTTAAGCGTGCTTGGGCGAGAGTAGTACTAGGATGGGTGACCCCCTGGGAAGTCCTCGTGTTGCATCCCCCACCCTCTTTTTAATCTTTCTTTTAAACCGCTGGACCGCTCGCTAAGGGTACTATCCTTTTAAACCGCTAAACCGCTAAGCGAGAGAAGTTGCGTGGAGAGAGAGGGTCAAGTACATTTTGCGCGCAATACATGACGGATGTGATCATACCAGCACTAATGCACCGGATCCCATCAGAACTCTAAAGTTATGCGTGCTTGGGCGAGAGTAGTACTAGGATGGGTGACCCCCTGGGAAGTCCTCGTGTTGCATCCCCCACCCTCTTTTTAATCTTTCTTTTAAACCGCTGGACCGCTCGCTAAGGGTACTATCCGTTTAAACCGCTAAACCGGTAAGCGAGAGAAGTTGCGCGGAGAGAGAGGGTTAAGTACATTTTGCGCGTAGTACATGACGGATGCGATCATACCAGCACTAATGCACCGGATCCCATCAGAATTCCGAAGTAAAGCTTGCTTGGGCGAG
>NC_044931.1:13838830-13839720 GCF_003576645.1 Ipomoea triloba | reverse complement strand
CACAACATATCAGTGTGGTCCAAACAGATAAAGTTTCGGTGGAAAATAATCCAGAAAGAATAATTTTCCGAAACCACAAATTTATTCCAGTCAAAAGCTCCAAAATGGGCTAGGTTCGGTACACTGCGGAAATTTCGCGGTGTACGATCAGAAATAAATTTCGACCCTTATAGCTCATCCAATTTCAACTTAACTAAGCAGGAAGTTCATACTTAGTCATAACATGCCTAATCATCAATTTTTAAGGAAATCCGAGCTGAAAATTCGTCCTCGAAAATTTTACGGTTCGTGACCGGCACGAACGATCGCAGCTTAATGACAACTATACCTCCGTATAAAAATTCCCTTGACATATCGGGAGATCATCTTATGAATGTCATAGCCTAAAGATATATTTTCCGACCCTTAGACTTATCGGAAAGACGAGGGGTTACAGTCTACCCTCCTTAAAAAGAGTTTCGTCCCCGAAACTCAAAAGCATTTCAGGCCACGATTTTTCCTTTTGGCTTTGACACTTACAATCCAAACTTTCAGACTCTCAGTCCGAATTACTCCCCTTAATTTCCTACATCTGGCACTCATTAATCAAGAGTCTGCCAAGTTCCTCCTTACTATTGTCCAAACAGATGACTCAAATCTGTTCCATTGCCATGGCCATACGGTCCATCGCCGAGACATCATTGCTTTCCCTAGCAGGTACGCTTCGTCTAGGAGGCATCTTGCTGAACAAGCGATTCTGAGTTAGCTTTCTTAAAGTTAGAATTCGAGGGTCTAACCATTAATCATATTCATTAGGTAGGTATCCCTACCATGGCATAACAGTAGCAAGGCATCATGTCAACAGCCGACTTAAACCAATATGACCAACAATCAGCATATATATGCAATGA
>NC_044931.1:13836320-13837830 GCF_003576645.1 Ipomoea triloba | reverse complement strand
GAAGTCAGTCTTGACTACGTTTGATCAATCCTTCAATGATATTAAAGAAGCGTTAAGTTCATCCAACGGATTTAGCTTCAAATTTGTGAAACAGTCTCACTGTTGGCAATATTCATTTTTCCGACCACCAAAAAGTGGTCGGAAAATGACGATTTTCGATCGGAAATACAGTTTCCGACCAACTTACCGACCACTTTATGGGTTCGGAAAAAAAGCCCTCGGTATTACAGACCACTAGACACGGTGGTCGGAATTACCGACTACTTTTTTAAGACGTCGGAAACATAGATGAAAATCGTTGGATAAAGAGAATTATTTCCTACCACTGGTGGTCGGTAATTGGTCGGAATTACCGTCCACAAGTGGTCGGTAAAATTGACTAAGAAAAATTAAAATTTGAATTACCGACCACTTTGGTGGTCGGTAATATTTACATCTTATTGCATATACAATTGTCAAATATCCTAAAAATCCTGTTATAATAATACAAATATGAACACCACAGTTTTAAATTCAACACCATAAGGGAATGAAACATTATTCAATCATTTAAATCCAAAGTGTAGCAATTGCTTCACTATAAAAAATACAGCTTTTGTTTGCAGCTATGTTTCACCATCTAAAACAGATTTTCAAATCATACAAATAATATGCTATCTAATCTTGACTAGAGGGGATAGTGTATCATCATCGGAGGTGGAGGGGGGTAGTGTATCGTCATTGGAGCTATTTTTGTTTGGATCTTGATCAAGACTACCAATATTTGCACTAAAGTGGGCAAGTGTTGCTTCTATTTTCTAGACGATATCACGGATCCTCTGATTTTCCTCATGCATATCTTATTTCTGCTGTTGCATCACTTGATTTTGCTCCTCAGTTCAGAAAAAGCAGAACAACTCTTTTCATGCCCTAAGCACTGAAATGCAGAAAACATATGGTAGGAGATCAACAAATAATCAGTATTCATTTAACTCGGGATGAAGAAATGTAGAAAACATATGCTTGCTGTGCTTTTTGGCATACATATCCTCCTCCCGTTTAAGTTTGTGTGTAGCATTGAATACTTCTGCATGAATAGGTTCCCTTCCAAGTTAAAGAATTACATCAAGCAGAGGGAATATATAGTACCTATCTTTGCGAAGTAGAACATGCCTTAGAGAACCATCTAGCATAATACTAAGTAACAGTATCAAGTGTTCCATCCTATTCCATCTTGTACTACACCATAAAATGCCACCACATTTGGGTGATGAAGCTCTGTCAACTAAACATTCCTGGTTTTATGTTTAGTTGAAGAAAGATCATCAATCTCTCTTGATATTTACCAGAAGCTCTGTCAATTTTTGGGAGAGAAACAAGGTAATGTCTTGGAAGCTTCAACTCCTCATCTTATTGTACCATATGATCTGCCTGGAAATTGAAGGTCACAACAGGTCAACATAATATAATTAAAATTGTGCAACTGAAATTTAATAGTAAAGAAAATATACACATTTAGCTCATGTAATCT
>NC_044931.1:13834683-13835320 GCF_003576645.1 Ipomoea triloba | reverse complement strand
GCCAAAGCCCAACGTAAAAGTAAGTGAAAATAGATCCATGGGCCTCTCTCCGCCAGTGGCTTGGGCGGTTACTCATTTTTCTCACTTCCTAGGGTAATATCGTCAAGCAACCCGACTTCACATGGAGCTCCATGCTTTTTTTCGAAGGCAGTGCAATGGGTGCTTGAATCCTAGCGAAGCGGCTTCCCTCATTTCAATTTTCTCATCTCCTAGGGCCATTTTATTGTGAACAACCGACTCCAGATATAACATTCGTGTATTTAGAAGACTATGGTTGTTCACCACCTAGCGAGATGGCTTTCCTCGTATCTTATCTCGGGGATTGGCCTTATTTGCCTTTTCTACTCATTTCTCCGAACAACAACCCCTCATGCCTTTTACTTAGGGAAAACAGGGATATTTCACTCAATACTCACAAAAAGCTCTCCTTTTGCCCCATGTTCTATTCTAAGATTATTCAATTCCGGGCTTCGCTTAATTTATCTTTCTGAAATTAGGGGTTGCACACTCCCACTTCGAGAGATCCTTAACTAAGGTCTATACAAAATATGAGGTGAATACCACACAAGCATACAACTTTTCAAAATTTTTAAAGGTCAAGGTAGGGGTACTTCCAAGGTTATTCAAAGAGTAAACT
>NC_044931.1:13831288-13833683 GCF_003576645.1 Ipomoea triloba | reverse complement strand
GAGGTTTAGGAATTACCATTCTCCTCTCGGTCTACTAGGATCTCCCTAGGTTTGGCCTTTTTTTTGTCCTTCTCCTTGTTGCTCGGTTTATTTCAAGCTTGAGAGGGAGTAGGTCTTGGTTGGCCCCAGCCTTCGTTTGCATTCACCCTACAAAAATGTTGAAACAATCAAAGTTTCCAACCCGCACAAAAAGTAGTTGTTTTAGGGAGGTTAGTACAAACAAAGTAAAAACAACAAGTGAATTGAAGTCAAAACATTGCGAATATTCCAAAGATAAAACACAAGTCAATATCAACCGTTTTGCCCTCCCTAGCGACGACGCCATTTGATTTACCGCTGTTTTGTGGTTGTTAAAATAAAAGATTGTTGGGGTTACCCCGGGTTCTGTCGGCATCTAGGGAGGTCAAATTAGAAGTATTGACAAGTCTTANTGTCACAAAGTATCAAAGAATATTGAATGAATGAATGTTGTAGTAAACGAGATACAAAGAAAATTGTTTAAATGAATAAGGAAAAGCTATGAAATGAATTTCTAGTGAGCCATGATGCATCATAGTGTGTTTATGGTTAATGAAAAATTGCATTGCAAAGGTGGTTATTCTCGGGAGATTTAGGAAATACCATTTTCCTCTCGGTCTACTACGATCTCCCTAGGTTTGGCCTTTCTTTTTGTCTTTCTCCTTGTGGCTATGTTTATTACAAGATTGAGAGGGAGTAGGCCTTGGTTGGCCCTAGCCCTCGTTTGCATTCACCCTACAAAAATGTTGAAAGAATCAAAGTTTCCAACACGAACAAAAAGTAGTTGTTTTAGGGAGGTTAGTACAAACAAAGTAAAAACAACAAGTGAATTGAAGTCAAAACATTGCGAATATTCCAAAGATAAAACACAAGTCAATATCAACCGTTTGCCCTCCCTAGCGACGACGCCATTTGATTTACCGCTGTTTTGTGGTTGTTAAAATAAAAGATTGTTGGGGTTACCCCGGGTTGTGTCGGCATCTAGGGAGGTCAAATTAGAAGTATTGACAAGTCTTTAATCAATGGAATATGTAGCATTTACTCATTCGCGTCAATGTCACAAAGTATCAAAGAATATTGAATGAATGAATGTTGTAGTAAACGAGATACAAAGAAAATTGTTTAAATGAATAAGGAAAAGCTATGAAATGAATTTCTAGTGAGCCATGATGCATCATAGTGTGTTTATGGTTAATGAAAAATTGCATTACAAAGGTGGTTATTCTCGGGAGGTTTAGGAAGTACCATTTTCCTCGCGGTCTACTAGGATCTCCCTAGGTTTGGCCTTTCTTTTTGTCTTTCTCCTTGTGGCTCGGTTTATTTCAAGATTGAGAGAGAGTAGGTCTTGGTTGGCCCTAGCCCTCGTTTGCATTGACCCTACAAAAATGTTGAAAGAATCAAAGTTTCCAACACGAACAAAAAGTAGTTGTTTTAGGGAGGTTAGTACAAACAAAGTAAAAACAACAAGTGAATTGAAGTCAAAACATTGCGAATATTCCAAAGATAAAACACAAGTCAATATCAACCGTTTTGCCCTCCCTAGCGACGACGCCATTTGATTTACCGCTGTTTTGTGGTTGTTAAAATAAAAGATTGTTGGGGTTACCCCGGGTTCTGTCGGCATCTAGGGAGGTCAAATTAGGAGTATTGACAAGTCTTTAATCAATGGAATATGTAGCATTTACTCATTCGCGTCATTGTCACAAAGTATCAAAGAATATTGAATGAATGAATGTAGTAGTAAACGAGATACAAAGAAAATTGTTGAAATCAATAAGGAAAATCTAGGAAAATGAATTTCTAGTGAGCCATGATGCATCATAGTGTGTTTATGGTTAATGAAAAATTGCATTGCAAATGTGGTTATTCTCGGGAGGTTTAGGAAATACCATTCTCCTCTCGTCTACTAGGATCTCCCTAGGTTTGGCCTTTTTTTTATCCTTCTCCTTGTTGCTCGGTTTATTTCAAGATTGAGAGATAGTAGGTCTTGGTTGGCCCCAGCCTTCGTTTGCATTCACCCTACAAAAATGTTGAAACAATCAAAGTTTCCAACCCGCACAAAAAGTAGTTGTTTTAGGGAGGTTAGTACAAACAAAGTAAAAACAACAAGTGAATTGAAGTCAAAACATTGCGAATATTCCAAAGATAAAACACAAGTCAATATCAACCGTTTGCCCTCCCTAGCGACGACGCCATTTGATATACTGCTGTTTTGTGGTTGTTAAAATAAAAGATTGTTGGGGTTACCCCGGGTTGTGTCGGCATCTAGGGAGGTCAAATTAGGAGTATTGACACGTCTTTAATCAATGGAATATGTAGCATTTACTCATTCGCGTCATTGTCACAAAGTATCAAAGAATATTGAATGAATGAATGT
>NC_044931.1:13829091-13830288 GCF_003576645.1 Ipomoea triloba | reverse complement strand
TTGCTTTTCAAGGCTTGCTCTTAGGTTCTTCCCATTTCCTAAAAAAAGCAGTAAAGTGCATGAAAAATAAGGAAATGTAAGTCTGTACTCCACGCATGGAACCTAATGTTTTAGTGGGACACATCTCAAGCAAGAAACTCATAGGTAACCGGAGTATATGTCGGTCCTCTCCATTCGAATACTTTGCTCCATTGCGGTTGTCTTAGCAACCGATTTACCATGTCTTCAAACCCAAATTCCCTTAGCACACTAGGATCAAAGTATTTTACTCCAATTAAATTCTCTGACTTATACATATCCACAAGCGCCAATTGTTCATGAGTTAAGCCTCGAAGGACCCTTCTTCCTCTTGCATTAGGTTCAACTTGTGGTGGTGGAGGTGGTGGTTTTGCTCTTGCCATTGTTTGGCTTGTGTACGCTTCCTCATAATTCCATTTCAAGGCTTGCTCTTTGGTTCTTTCCATTTTCTAAAAGAAGCGGTAAAGTGCATGAAAAATAAGGAAATGTAAGTCTGAACTCTACGCATAGGGAACCTAATGTTGTAGTGGGACACATCTCAAGCAAGAAACTCATAGGCAACCAGAGTATATGTCGGTCCTCTCCATTCGAATACTTTGCTCCATTGCGGTTGTCTTAGCACCCGATTTACCATGTCTTCAAACCCAAATTCCCTTAGCACACTCGGATCAAAGTATTTTACTCCAATTAAATTCTCTAACTTATACACGTCCACAAGCGCCAATTGTTCATGAGTTAAGCTTCGGAGGACCCTTGTTCCTCTTGCATTAGGTTCAACTTGTGGTGGTGGAGGTGGTGGTTCTCCTCTTGCCATTGTTCTGCTTGTGCTTCTTCCTCATAATTCCTTTTCAAGGCTTGCTCTTAGGTTCTTCCCATTTCCTAAAAAAAGCGGTAAAGTGCATGAAAAATAAGGAAATGTAAGTCTGTACTCCACGCATAGGGAACCTAATGTTGTAGTGGGACACATCTCAAGCAAGAAACTCATAGGCAACCAGAGTATATGTCGGTCCTCTCCATTCGAATACTTTGCTCCATTGCGGTTGTCTTAGCAACCGATTTACCATGTCTTCAAACCCAAATTACCTTAGCACACTCGGATCAAAGTATTTTATTCCAATTAAATTCTCTAACTTATACACGTCCACAAGCGCCAATTGTTCATGAGTTAAGCTTCGGAGG
>NC_044931.1:13827909-13828091 GCF_003576645.1 Ipomoea triloba | reverse complement strand
TCTCATTTCGATCTTCGGATCCTTATGAGTCCGGCAGTCTGTCTGCCTTTGAGTGAGCTAGGTTGAGATAACCTTAGTCTCATTTAGATCTTCGGATCCTTATGAGTCCGGCAGTCTGTCTGCCTTTGAGTGAGCTAGGTTGAGATAACCTAAGTCTCATTTCGATCTTCGGATCCTTATGA
>NC_044931.1:13827466-13827628 GCF_003576645.1 Ipomoea triloba | reverse complement strand
TTTGAGTGAGTTAGGTTGAGATAACCTATGTCTCATTTCGATCTTCGGATCCTTATGTGTCCGGGAGTCTGTCTGCCTTTTATTGAGTTAGGTTGAGATAGCCTAAGTCTCATTTCGATCTTCGGATCCTTATGAGTCCGGCAGTCTGCATGCCTTTGAGTG
>NC_044931.1:13825663-13826466 GCF_003576645.1 Ipomoea triloba | reverse complement strand
TGGTTGCCTCTAGCCGTCGTTTGCATTCACCCTTCAAAAATGTTGAAATAAAGAAAGTTTACTACCCGAACAAATAGTAGTTGTTTAAGGGATGTTACTATAAACAATGTAAAAACAACAAATGAAATGAAGTAAAAACAATGCAAATATTTCAAAGATATAAAACAAGTCAATAACAACCGTTTGCCCTCCCTGGCAACGACGCCATTTGATTTTTCGCGGTTTTGTGGTTGTTAAAATCAAATATTGTTGGGGTTACCCTCGGGTTGTGTCGGTCTTTAGGGAGGTCAAATTAGAATTATTGACAAGTCTTTAATCAAAGGAATATGTAGCATTTTCCTCAGTCGCGCCATTGTCACTGAGACTCAAAGAATATTGAATAAACGAATGTTGTAGTCAAGGAGATACGAAGAAACTTGTTAAAATCAATAATGAAAAGCTAGGAAATGAATTTCTAGTAAGCCATGATTCATCATAGTGTGTTTATGGTTTATGAAAAATTGCATTGCAAAGGTGTTTATTCTCGGGGGGTTTAGGAACTACCATTCTCCTCTCGGTCTACTAGGATCTCACTAGGTTTGGCCTTTCTTTTTGTCCTTCTCGTTGTTGCTCGGTTTATTTCAAGCTATAGAGGGTGTAGGCCTTGGTTGCCTCTAGCCGTCGTTTGCATTCACCCTTAAAAAATGTTGAAAGAAAGAAAGTTTATTACCCGAACAAATAGTAGTTCTTTTAGGGAGGTTAGTACAAACAAAGTAAAAACAACAACTGAAATGAAGTAAAAACAATGCAAATATTTCAAATAT
>NC_044931.1:13824117-13824663 GCF_003576645.1 Ipomoea triloba | reverse complement strand
CTACTATGACCAATACGTGGAGCTGATGCGTTTCGCTCAAGAAATCGTGCCTGACGAAGCGAGTAAGGCCAGAAGATTCGTCCGTGGACTGGACTGGAACGTAAGAGGAATGATCGCACCATTCATGTGCTCTACGCTGAAGGAGGCATACGACAGGGCATCAGATCACTATCAAGTGTATCTGGATCAACAGGAAGTTTACGGCCGAAACAAACGAAAGGCTGATGATGAACCACCAAAATTTCAGTTGGGAAATAAGAGAGCTAACCAAGATAACTTTAATCCAATGCAAGGAGAAAGGAAGGGAGGAATGAATCAGAGGAGAAATTCGACTTGCCGGAGATGTGGACGGGATCACCTCGGAGAGAATTGCCAGGGGGAGAAGATTAGGTGCTTCAAGTGCGGTTTCTTGGGGCACAAGTATTACGAGTGCCGAACCAGGATGGACGATTTTCGGGACCCCTCTCAGAGAAACAATCAGAAAGGAGGATTCGGTGGGAATACCAGCCAGAAACCCGTGGAGACAAGAAATGGAGGAGGCAACTT
>NC_044931.1:13822573-13823117 GCF_003576645.1 Ipomoea triloba | reverse complement strand
ATAGTACTAATCTAGTATACAGTTTAAGTTGAATATATTTAGTACTTTAAGCCTTAAACACAATACTTTATAGCTTAAATTTAATACTTCATAGTACAAATCTTGTGTACAGTTTAAGGTGAATACATTTAGTACTTTAAGCCTTAAACACAATACTTTATAGTCTAAACGTAATATTTCATAACACTAATCTAGTACATAGTTTAAGACTTTAAGGTGGATATATTTAGTACTTTAATCGTTAAAAACAATACTTTATATTCTAAACACAATACTTAGCCTAAATATAGTACTTCATAGCCAAAATCTAGTATACAGTTTAAGGTAGACATATTTAATACTATAAGCCTTAAATACAATACTTTATAGCCTAAATGTAATACTTCATAACCCAAATCTAGTATTCAGTTTAAGGAAAATTCAATTTAATACTTTAAGCCTTAAACACAATACTTTATGGTCTAAATGTAATACTTCATAGCACTAATCTAGTACATATATAGTTTAAGACTTTATAGATATATTTAATACTTTAAGCCTTAAA
>NC_044931.1:13820148-13821573 GCF_003576645.1 Ipomoea triloba | reverse complement strand
ACCTGGATAGTAGGTAAATTTAGGGTATGTATAGGTTGCGAGATATCGGACCTATACGAGTCGTAATCGGCCACATCCACACCCTTTGTCCGAGATGTCGAGGCCCGTGAGAAGTTGTGGATAATGCCCCATCCGACTGAGGAACAAGGAGTCCGAAGTTTGACGCCACTCGAAGATGGTGTCGTAGGCTCCCTTGATAGAAACCTAGTTGCATTGCCTACAACACCCTGTAGTAGTATCAAACATGAGACCAAGATAGGACATTCATTTCCTTTCTTTCTTTAATTGATTACTTTTGTTTTACTTTTGTCAAACCTGTTCACCATGATTTCTTTTGCTTTGAGTGAATCTTGTAACTCCTGTGTCTTAACATTATAAATGTCACACGCTTGATTTGATTTCAATTTTCCATCCTTGAGAACACGACACTCGGGGAACTTCTTCTCCCATTTATCACTATCCACACCTCCCGCTAAAACCAAAACATTAAAACTACAACCTCTCTCAAGGAGATCAAAAGACTCCAACTACAAGTCAATGAATGGTAAATCTTCTCCGTTCATATATCTTGTGTGGTTGATGTTTATCTGGATTTTCTTCTATTTACGACCTGGATAATAGGTAACTTTAGGGTATGTATAGGTTGCGAGATATCGGACCTATACGAGCCGTAATCGGCCACATCCACACCCTATGTCCGGGATGCCGAGGCCCGTGAGAAGTTGTGGACCAATTGTTTGGTAAAATGCCACATCCGACTGAGGAACAAGGAGTCCGAAGTTTGACGGCACTCGAAGATGGTGCCGTAGGCTCCCGTGATAGAAACCTAGTTGCATTGCCTAGAACACCCTGTAGTAGTATCAAACATGAGACCTATATAGGACATTCATTTCCTTTCTTTCTTTAATTGATTACTTTTGTTTTACTTTTGTCAAACCTCTTCACCATGATTTCTTTTGCTTTGAGTGAATCTTGTAACTCCTGTGTCTTAACATTATAAATGTCACAAGCTTGATTTGATTTCAATTTTCCATCCTTGAGAACACGACACTCGGGGAACTTCTTCTCCCATTTATCACTATCCACACCTCCCGCTAAAACCAAAACATTAAAACTACAACCTCTCTCAAGGAGATCAAAAGACTCCAACTACAAGTCAATGAATGGTAAATCTTCTCCGTTCATATATCTTGTGTGGTTGATGTTTATATGGATTTTCTTCTATTTACGACCTGGGTAGTAGGTAAAGTTAGGGGATGTATAGGTTGCGAGATATCGGACCTATACGAGTCGTAATCGGCCACATCCACACGCTTGGTCGGGGATGTCGTGGCTCGTGAGAAGTTGTGGACCAATTGTTTGTTAAAATGCCCCATCCGACTCAGGAACAAGGAGTCCGAAGTTTGACGCCACTCGAAGATGGTG
>NC_044931.1:13818503-13819148 GCF_003576645.1 Ipomoea triloba | reverse complement strand
TGACTCAAAGTCACAAATCTTGACCGTGCCATTTTCTGTAACGAAAAACAATATTTTGGAAGTTGGAAAGATAAATGAGCAGAGATTATATTGGATTGTACAAGCTAGAATTATTATTGCTCATTCAATTCCTACACTTTGCCATGTGCTCAACTGCTCTTGGTTATTGTCAATATTGGATATGGTTCACAGTCCCACAAGGCCACAATACATGGCTCCATTAATGTAATAGTAACACATGCCAGCCTTGGACTGATCAAGGGTTTCAATAAGTGATAAAGGAGCGTCTGGTGTTGTCTCGGCGGTTAGCAAGGTGTGGTGAACAGTATGAAGTTTGACGTTTAAATATACTCTTTGCATAATTACAGTAGATTATAATCAAATTTATCTCATTCATTGAGATTCGTTATAGAATTTTACTTAAAATAAGTGACGAAGGACAAGTCCAATATAATCCAATTCTCACTAGAAAATGTAATGTGCAACTCAATAAAGGAATGCACGTTTTCAAGGCCACTTAACCCAAATTCTTTTGTTGATTTAGAAGCTGTTGACAAATTAACCTATGAGTGGTCATTTTAATACATTATTTTGTAGGGATTCATTAACAATTTGAAATGTATCAAAATTGATTCGAATTCTTCT
>NC_044931.1:13816819-13817503 GCF_003576645.1 Ipomoea triloba | reverse complement strand
ATTTGGTTGAGGAAGGCCCTTTTCCAGAATGTGCAGCAGTAGGAGTCCCTCTTGTGCAGGACTCTTCTCCCGACTCCAGTATCCCATCGTTGTGGATATCCTCGCATTTGGGGATCCATTCACCTTGGATGAGAATAGGATTCTTGCTTGGATTATCAGGAAGCTCCGCAATCTGTTCACCCTTCGTAGATTCTGGATAGTTTTCTCCTTGAAAATCTTTGGACTTGACTGCCGGTTTCTTTCCTTTATAAAAGAATGGAACACCATCTTTTCCTTTCTTTTTCTCCATGGGAAGTTGATGATATGAACTTCTGAAAGAAACCCTCTTATTTATAGCCCAATAAGGTTATCACTTTTGAGTCACGGGATGCAATATGAATGACCGTTCAATGCTTGTGTAACTCCAAAGCTGCCATAAAGTTGATGAAACCGCCCCTCACATGCGAAACAGTTCATGGCACTAAATACAAGAAGATAAGATATGACCATTCATTCCAATTCTATCATTCCCAACTCTAACCTTAGTTGAGAGAATCTATTTTCACATAGCGCTTTTGTCAAAATATCTGCTAGTTGCTCCTCCGTTACAACATATTCCAAAATAATGTCCTTCCTCTCAACATGGTCTCGGATGAAGTGATACTTAATATCAATATGCTTTGTTCTAGAATGTAATACTGGATT
>NC_044931.1:13815507-13815819 GCF_003576645.1 Ipomoea triloba | reverse complement strand
AAGAAGAAGGATTTGGCTTTTATATCATGTGGATTCGGGTTGGATATATGGGTAGGGTAGAATATTTGATCCGAGAAAAGATACCGGTTAATTTCAAGGAAGTAAAAGGTCAGAAATACCCTTTATAACGGTTATGTATGTAATGTATGGTAAGGATATTTTGGTAAAGTATAATGCGGTTTTTGGATAGTGGGATATAATGAGATGTTTATACAGGCATGCTCCCATTAATCAAGATAATGCCCTTAAGTGCGAAAAACCGTCAGTAACCGATGACCACGTGGCTAGCATTAATATCCAAAGTTAGCCGTT
>NC_044931.1:13815154-13815457 GCF_003576645.1 Ipomoea triloba | reverse complement strand
TTAAGGATCTTCCCCCTGAGTGATTGATCCCTAAACCTCCTTATTCCTCCGTCTTGATCTGGTTAAGGATCTTCCCCCTGAGTGATTGATCCCTAACCCTCCTTATTCCTCCGTTCAGAGATATCAGTTTGTTATCTTTCGAAGTGACCTCTCGAACTACCCTTCTTCGAGACATAACGTATATAGACAAACTGATCGGGTGACCTCTCACATGCGAAACAGTTCATGGCACTAAATACAAGAAGATAAGATATGACCATTCATTCCAATTCTATCATTCCCAATTCTAACCTTAGTTGAGAG
>NC_044931.1:13813182-13814154 GCF_003576645.1 Ipomoea triloba | reverse complement strand
CACATTTCCAGAGCTGTAGATTCATAATTATAGAGCTCTACATTCATATATAAAAAAGCTTTGTACTCACACACGTATGTTTTCAGTTAGAAGTACAGAGATTTACATTCACACTTACACAGCTCTACATTCACAGATACATAGTTCTAGATTCACACATTTAGAACTCTACATTCACACTGTTTCCTGATACTCTGTTTTATTTTTTTATATTTGTAGTGAATGCAGATTTAGTTGTTGTCTCAACAAGCAATGATCAAGGAGATTTAAATGTTGAGGATTCTACTTCAATTCCAGGTTTTTTTTTAAATTGTTTGTAGAGTAAAATTAGTGATTCATATTGATTTATGATTTATGTGTAGTTGTGTGTTTTGAATGTGTAATAGTGTTTGATGGAAATATCATCCCTTTGTAGAGCATGGCTGTATAAATGTGTGAATGTGGACTTTTGAAATCGTGAATATGGAGTATATGAACTGTGAATATAGAGTTTTGAATGTGTGAATGCATAACAGTGCTGATATAATTACTAAACATATTGCCCTTGAAATGTGTGAATGTGGTATTTTCAAACTGTGAATACAGAGTATAGGGTCTGTGAATGTAGAGTTACGAATGTGTGAATGTAGAACATATAGTAATTATATTACTGAACAAGTATCACTGAAATGTGTGAATGTGGAGTTTTCTAACTGTGAATATAGAGTATAGGTTATGTGAATGTAGAGTTATCAATGTGTGAATCTGTAACATACTTCTACAAACATGCTTTAGAGATTTGATGGAAATGTTATTCTTTTAGTAGAGTGTAGCTGGATTTATTCGGCATTCCCCGCCCCCCTCTACTTAGAGAATATATTTCCATTAGATTGCTTTTTATTTGTTTTCTTTGTTATGCTTTTCCATACTTGAGGTTATATTTCATATGTGCAGTTGATCAAGATTTGGTGGGTATTGTAGTAAGTAATGGTG
>NC_044931.1:13811675-13812182 GCF_003576645.1 Ipomoea triloba | reverse complement strand
AGATTCTGGAATATCCTCATGGTCGAGTGAGGAAGGTTCGGGGTGAGGGTTATCTACAAACAGAGGAGCCACAAGATTCCTTTGGGGATCTATCTTTCTCCATCTTTTTTTAGGAGGTGCCACGGTAGGGGGTAAGGGTGTTGTAGTTTGTTCTGATGTCTGGGTTTTGGAAATATGAGGTTGTTTCTGATGGCGGTTACAAGCATCTCTCAAATGGCCAAATTTTTTGCGATCAGTGCAATAATCTGGAATGAACTCATATTTTATAGGTTGAGAGAAACCACCATACTCACCATTGTTAATCCAAACTACATCCGGCAAAAGTTTTGAAACATCCAATTCCACACAAATTCTTGCTACCGATGGACGATTATGGGAAAGAGTTGAAGAGTCAACTTTAAGAGGCTTACCAATCAAATTTGCAATAGCGAAGACTGCCCTTTTATCTTGAAGGTGAGCTGGGAGACCTTCCAACGCAATCCAGACTGGGACAACTGGGGATTCGAT
>NC_044931.1:13810028-13810675 GCF_003576645.1 Ipomoea triloba | reverse complement strand
AATTAGAGTAGGATTGCCCACTTTCGTGATGCATTAATCCTAACCCTTAAAACACAAAATCACTATAAGCCCCAAATACCCTGATTTTCATAGTAGGAAAATTGGGTTTGAAATTGGTTAGGATCGAGTCTTTCATCCAACTTTCGTTGAGATGAAATCCTCTCCAAAATAAGTTAACAATTGATGGCCATCAATCACTAACAAGACGAATTAACAATCCAATTCAAACATAAAACCCTAGGGGAGCAATTTATCCCCTTTGCTACTCGTCGTGGACAATTACACCTAAGAACAAATAACACACAAACGAGTCATAGATTCCCACTAAGATAAGGACATTTTGTACCACAAATAACCAAAATAAGGAGTAAATAAAGGTTCAGATTTCAGAATCGGATATATTAGTGGCGAAAGCCTGGGCATTGTTAAGAGGAATCCAACTGGCCAACTCATTGGGCGTTAAACATGTTGTGTTTGAGAGTGACTCAAAGGTTGTAGTTGACGGCTTGAACGGAGTTACCATGGTAAATGCCACAGTCCACAACATATTGTTAGAGCATCCACACCATTGTATAATAGGAGAATCATGTCAGTGTAAAAACTAAGATTAAGAACCTTGAACTGATGTAGGAGATATTTAGAGAAGA
>NC_044931.1:13808837-13809028 GCF_003576645.1 Ipomoea triloba | reverse complement strand
TGAGTGAGTTAGGTTGAGATAACCTAAGTCTCATTTCTATCTTCGGATCCTTATGTGTCCTGCAGTCTGTCTGCCTTTGAGTGAGTTAGGTTGAGATTACCTAAGTCTCATTTCAATTTTCGGATCCTTATGAGTCCGGCAGTCTGCCTGCCTTTGAGTGAGTTAGGTTGAGATAACCTAAGTCTCATTTC
>NC_044931.1:13797802-13808502 GCF_003576645.1 Ipomoea triloba | reverse complement strand
GGTTGAGATAACCTAAGTCTCATTTCAATCTTTGGATCCTTATGAGTCAAGCAGTCTGCCAGCCTTTGAGTGAGTTAGGTTGAGATAACCTAAGTCTCATTTCGACCTTCGGATCCTTATGAATCCGGCAGTCTGTCTGCCTTTGAATGAGTTAGGTTGAGATAACCTAAGTCTCATTTCGATCCTCGGATCCTTATGATTTCGGCAGTCTGTCTGCCTTTGAGTGAGTTAGGTTGAGATAACCTAAGTCTCATTTCAATCTTTGGATCCTTATGAGTCAAGCAGTCTGCCAGCCTTTGAGTGAGTTAGGTTGAGATAACCTAAGTCTCATTTCGATCCTCGGATCCTTATGAGTCCGGCAGTCTGCCTGCCTTTGAGTGAGTTAGGGTGAGATAATCTAAGTCTCATTTCGATCCTAGGATCCTTATGAGTCCGGCAGTCTGCCTGCCTTTGAGTGAGTTAGGTTGAGATAACCTAAGTCTCATTTCGATCCTCGGATCCTTATGAGTCCGGCAGTCTGCCTGCCTTTGAGTGAGTTAGGGTGAGATAACCTAAGTCTCATTTCGATCCTCGGATCCTTATGAGTCCAGCAGTCTGCCTGCCTTTGAGTGAGTTAGGGTGAGATAACCTAAGTCTCATTTCGATCCTCGGATCCTTATGAGTCCAGCAGTCTGCCTGCCTTTGAGTGAGTTAGGGTGAGATAACCTAAGTCTCATTTCGATCCTCGGATCCTTATGAGTCCAGCAGTCTGCCTGCCTTTGAGTGAGTTAGGGTGAGATAACCTAAGTCTCATTTCGATCTTCGGATCCTTATGAGTCCGTCAGTCTGCATGCCTTTGCGTGAGTTAGGTTGAGATAACCTAAGTCTCATTTCGATCTTAGGATCCTTATGAGTCCGGCAGTCTGTCTGCCTTTGAGTGAGTTAGGTTGAGATAACCTAAGTCTTATTTCGATCTTCGGATCCTTATGGGTCCGGCAGTCTGTCTGCCTTGGAGTGAGTTAGGTTGAGATACCCTAAGTCTCATTTCGATCTTCGGATCCTTATGAGTCCGGTAGTCTGTCTGCATTTGAGTGAGTTAGGTTCAGATAACCTAAGTCTCATTTTGATCTTCGGATCCTTATGAGTCCGTCAGTCTGCATGCCTTTGAGTGAGTTAGGTTGAGATAACCTAAGTCTCATTTCGATCTTCGGATCCTTATGAGTCCGGCAGTCTTTCTACCTTTGATTGAGTTAGGTTGAGATAACCTAAGTCTCATTTCGATCTTCGGATCCTTATGAGTCCGGCAGTCTGCCAGCCTTTGAGTGAGTTAGGTTGAGATAACCTAAGTCTCATTTCTATCTTCGGATCCTTATGTGTCCTGCAGTCTGTCTGCCTTTGAGTGAGTTAGGTTGAGATAACCTAAGTCTCATTTCTATCTTCGGATCCTTATGTGTCCTGCAGTCTGTCTGCCTTTGAGTGACTTAGGTTGAGATAACCTAAGTCTCATTTCAATTTTCGGATCCTTATGAGTCCGGCAGTCTGCCTGCCTTTGAGTGAGTTAGGTTGAGATAACCTAAGTCTCATTTCGATCTTCGGATCCTTATGAGTCCGGCAGTGTTTCTGTCTTTGAGTGAGTTAGGTTGAGATAAACTAAGTCTCATTTCAATCCTCGGATCCTTTTGAGTCCGGCAGTCTGCCTGCCTTTGAGTGAGTTAGGGTGAGATAACCTAAGTCTCATTTCGATCCTAGGATCCTTATGAGTCCGGCAGTCTTTCTGTCTTTGAGTGAGTTAGGTTGAGATAAACTAAGTCTCATTTCAATCCTCGGATCCTTATGAGTCTGGTAGTCTGCCTGCCTTTGAGTGAGTTAGGTTGAGATAACCTAAGTCTCATTTCGATCTTCGGATCCTTATGAGTCCGGCAGTCTTTCTGTCTTTGAGTGAGTTAGGTTGAGATAACCTAAGTCTCATTTCGATCCTCGGATCCTTATGAGTCCGGCAGTCTGTCTCCCTTTGAGTGAGTTAGGTTGAGATAACCTAAGTTTCATTTCGACCTTCGGATCCTTATGAATCCGGCAGTCTGTCTGCCTTTGAGTGAGTTAGGGTGAGATAACCTAAGTCTCATTTCGATCCTCGGATCCTTATGAGTCCGGCAGTCTGTCTCCCTTTGAGTGAGTTAGGTTGAGATAACCTAAGTTTCATTTCGACCTTCGGATCCTTATGAGTCCGGCAGTCTGTCTGCCTTTGAGTGAGTTAGGTTGAGATAACCTAAGTCTCATTTCAATCTTTGGATCCTTATGAGTCCGGCAGTCTGCCAGCCTTTGAGTGAGTTAGGTTGAGATAAACTAAGTCTCATTTCGACCTTCGGATCCTTATGAGTCCGGTAGTCTGTCTGCCTTTGAGTGAGTTAGGTTGAGATAACCTAAGTCTCATTTCGATCCTCGGATCCTTATGAGTCCGGCAGTCTGTCTGCCTTTGAGTGAGTTAGGTTGAGATAACCTAAGTCTCATTTCGATCTTCGGATCCTTATGAGTCCGGCAGTCTGCCTGCCTTTGAGTGAGTTAGGTTGAGATAACCTAAGTCTCATTTCTATCTTCGGATCCTTATGTGTCCTGCAGTCTGTCTGCCTTTGAGTGAGTTAGGTTGAGATAACCTAAGTCTCATTTCGATCCTCGGATCCTTACGAGTCTGGTAGTCTGCCTGCCTTTGAGTGAGTTAGGGTGAGATAACCTAAGTCTCATTTCGATCCTCGGATCCTTACGAGTCTGGTAGTCTGCCTGCCTTTGAGTGAGTTAGGGTGAGATAACCTAAGTCTCATTTCGATCTTCGGATCCTTATGAGTCCGGCAGTCTGTCTGCATTTGAGTGAGTTAGGTTGAGATAACCTAAGTCTCATTTCGATCCTCGGATCCTTACGAGTCTGGTAGTCTGCCTGCCTTTGAGTGAGTTAGGTTGAGATAACCTAAGTCTCATTTCGATCTTCGAATCCTTATGAGTCCGGCAGTCTTTCTGTCTTTGAGTGAGTTAGGTTGAGATAAACTAAGTCTCATTTCAATCCTCGGATCCTTATGAGTCCGGCAGTCTGTCTGCCTTTGAATGAGTTAGGTTGAGATAACCTAAGTCTCATTTCGATCCTCGGATCCTTATGATTCCGGCAGTCTGTCTGCATTTGAGTGAATTAGGTTGAGATAACCTAAGTCTCATTTCGATCCTCGGATCCTTATGATTCCGGCAGTCTGTCTGCATTTGAGTGAATTAGGTTGAGATAACCTAAGTCTCATTTCGATCCTCGGATCCTTATGATTCCGGCAGTCTGTCTGCATTTGAGTGAATTAGGTTGAGATAACCTAAGTCTCATTTCGATCCTCGGATCCTTATGATTCCGGCAGTCTGTCTGCATTTGAGTGAATTAGGTTGAGATAACCTAAGTCTCATTTCGATCCTCGGATCCTTATGATTCCGGCAGTCTGTCTGCATTTGAGTGAATTAGGTTGAGATAACCTAAGTCTCATTTCGATCCTCGGATCCTTATGATTCCGGCAGTCTGTCTGCATTTGAGTGAATTAGGTTGAGATAACCTAAGTCTCATTTCGATCCTCGGATCCTTATGATTCCGGCAGTCTGTCTGCATTTGAGTGAATTAGGTTGAGATAACCTAAGTCTCATTTCGATCCTCGGATCCTTATGATTCCGGCAGTCTGTCTGCATTTGAGTGAATTAGGTTGAGATAACCTAAGTCTCATTTCGATCCTCGGATCCTTATGATTCCGGCAGTCTGTCTGCATTTGAGTGAATTAGGTTGAGATAACCTAAGTCTCATTTCGATCCTCGGATCCTTATGATTCCGGCAGTCTGTCTGCATTTGAGTGAATTAGGTTGAGATAACCTAAGTCTCATTTCGATCCTCGGATCCTTATGATTCCGGCAGTCTGTCTGCATTTGAGTGAATTAGGTTGAGATAACCTAAGTCTCATTTCGATCCTCGGATCCTTATGATTCCGGCAGTCTGTCTGCATTTGAGTGAATTAGGTTGAGATAACCTAAGTCTCATTTCGATCCTCGGATCCTTATGATTCCGGCAGTCTGTCTGCATTTGAGTGAATTAGGTTGAGATAACCTAAGTCTCATTTCGATCCTCGGATCCTTATGATTCCGGCAGTCTGTCTGCATTTGAGTGAATTAGGTTGAGATAACCTAAGTCTCATTTCGATCCTCGGATCCTTATGATTCCGGCAGTCTGTCTGCATTTGAGTGAATTAGGTTGAGATAACCTAAGTCTCATTTCGATCCTCGGATCCTTATGATTCCGGCAGTCTGTCTGCATTTGAGTGAATTAGGTTGAGATAACCTAAGTCTCATTTCGATCTTGGGATCCTTATGAGTCCGGCAGTCTGTCTGCCTTTGAGTGAGTTAGGTTGAGATAACCTAAGTCTCATTTCGATCATCGGATCCTTATGAGTCCGGCAGTCTTTCTACCTTTGGTTGAGTTAGGTTGAGATAACCTAAGTCTCATTTCGATCTTCGGATCCTTATGAGTCCGGCAGTCTGCCAGCCTTTGAGTGAGTTAGGTTGAGATAACCTAAGTCTCATTTCAATCTTTGGATCCTTATGAGTCAAGCAGTCTGCCAGCCTTTGAGTGAGGTAGGTTGAGATAACCTAAGTCTCATTTCAATCTTTGGATCCTTATGAGTCAAGCAGTCTGCCAGCCTTTGAGTGAGGTAGGTTGAGATAACCTAAGTCTCATTTCAATCTTTGGATCCTTATGAGTCAAGCAGTCTGCCAGCCTTTGAGTGAGGTAGGTTGAGATAACCTAAGTCTCATTTCAATCTTTGGATCCTTATGAGTCAAGCAGTCTGCCAGCCTTTGAGTGAGTTAGGTTGAGATAACCTAAGTCTCATTTCGACCTTCGGATCCTTATGAGTCCGGCAGTCAGTCTGCCTTTGAATGAGTTAGGTTGAGATAACCTAACTCTCATTTCGATCCTCGGATCCTTATGATTTCGGCAGTCTGTCTGCCTTTGAGTGAGTTAGGTTGAGATAACCTAAGTCTCATTTCGATCTTCGGATCCTTATGAGTCCGGCAGTCTGTCTGCCTTTGAGTGAGTTAGGTTGAGATAACCTAAGTCTCATTTCGATCTTCGGATCCTTATGAGTCCGGCAGTCTGTCTGCCTTTGAGTGAGTTAGGTTGAGATAACCTAAGTCTCATTTCGATCTTCGGATCCTTATGAGTCCGGCAGTCTGTCTGCCTTTGAGTGAGTTAGGTTGAGATAACCTAAGTCTCATTTCGATCTTCGGATCCTTATGAGTCCGGCAGTCTGTCTGCCTTTGAGTGAGTTAGGTTGAGATAACCTAAGTCTCATTTCGATCTTCGGATCCTTATGAGTCCGGCAGTCTGTCTGCCTTTGAGTGAGTTAGGTTGAGATAACCTAAGTCTCATTTCGATCTTCGGATCCTTATGAGTCCGGCAGTCTGTCTGCCTTTGAGTGAGTTAGGTTGAGATAACCTAAGTCTCATTTCGATCTTCGGATCCTTATGAGTCCGGCAGTCTGTCTGCCTTTGAGTGAGTTAGGTTGAGATAACCTAAGTCTCATTTCGATCTTGGGATCCTTATGAGTCCGGCACTCTTTCTGTCTTTGAGTGAGTTAGGTTGAGATAAACTAAATCTCATTTCAATCCTCGGATCCTTATGAGTCCGGCAGTCTGCCTGCCTTTGAGTGAGTTAGGGTGAGATAACCTAAGTCTCATTTCGATCCTAGGATCCTTATGAGTCCGGCAGTCTGTCTGCCTTTGAGTGAGTTAGGTTGAGATAACCTAAGTCTCATTTCAATTTTCGGATCCTTATGAGTCCGGCAGTCTGCCTGCCTTTCAGTGAGTTAGGGTGAGATAACCTAAGTCTCATTTCGATCCTAGGATCCTTATGAGTCCGGCAGTCTGTCTGCCTTTGAGTGAGTTAGGTTGAGATAACCTAAGTCTCATTTCAATCTTTGGATCCTTATGATTCCGGCAGTCTGCCTGCCTTTGAGTGAGTTAGGTTGAGATAACCTAAGTTTCATTTCGACCTTCGGATCCTTATGAGTCCGGCAGTCTGTCTGCCTTTGAGTGAGTTAGGTTGAGATAACCTAAGTCTCATTTCGATCTTCGGATCCTTATGAGTCCGGCAGTCTGCATGCCTTTGAGTGAGTTAGGTTGAGATAACCTAAGTCTCATTTCGATCTTCGGATCCTTATGAGTCCGGCAGTCTGCATGCCTTTGAGTGAGTTAGGTAGAGATAACCTAAGTCTCATTTCGATCTTCGGATCCTTATGAGTCCGGCAGTCTGCATGCCTTTGAGTGAGTTAGGTAGAGATAACCTAAGTCTCATTTCGATCTTCGGATCCTTATGAGTCCGGCAGTCTGCATGCCTTTGAGTGAGTTAGGTAGAGATAACCTAAGTCTCATTTCGATCTTCGGATCCTTATGAGTCCGGCAGTCTGCATGCCTTTGAGTGAGTTAGGTAGAGATAACCTAAGTCTCATTTCGATCTTCGGATCCTTATGAGTCCGGCAGTCTGCATGCCTTTGAGTGAGTTAGGTAGAGATAACCTAAGTCTCATTTCGATCTTCGGATCCTTATGAGTCCGGCAGTCTGCATGCCTTTGAGTGAGTTAGGTAGAGATAACCTAAGTCTCATTTCGATCTTCGGATCCTTATGAGTCCGGCAGTCTGCATGCCTTTGAGTGAGTTAGGTAGAGATAACCTAAGTCTCATTTCGATCTTCGGATCCTTATGAGTCCGGCAGTCTGCATGCCTTTGAGTGAGTTAGGTAGAGATAACCTAAGTCTCATTTCGATCTTCGGATCCTTATGAGTCCGGCAGTCTGCATGCCTTTGAGTGAGTTAGGTAGAGATAACCTAAGTCTCATTTCGATCTTCGGATCCTTATGAGTCCGGCAGTCTGCATGCCTTTGAGTGAGTTAGGTAGAGATAACCTAAGTCTCATTTCGATCTTCGGATCCTTATGAGTCCGGCAGTCTGCATGCCTTTGAGTGAGTTAGGTAGAGATAACCTAAGTCTCATTTCGATCTTCGGATCCTTATGAGTCCGGCAGTCTGCATGCCTTTGAGTGAGTTAGGTAGAGATAACCTAAGTCTCATTTCGATCTTCGGATCCTTATGAGTCCGGCAGTCTGCATGCCTTTGAGTGAGTTAGGTAGAGATAACCTAAGTCTCATTTCGATCTTCGGATCCTTATGAGTCCGGCAGTCTGCATGCCTTTGAGTGAGTTAGGTAGAGATAACCTAAGTCTCATTTCGATCTTCGGATCCTTATGAGTCCGGCAGTCTGCATGCCTTTGAGTGAGTTAGGTAGAGATAACCTAAGTCTCATTTCGATCTTCGGATCCTTATGAGTCCGGCAGTCTGCATGCCTTTGAGTGAGTTAGGTAGAGATAACCTAAGTCTCATTTCGATCTTCGGATCCTTATGAGTCCGGCAGTCTGCATGCCTTTGAGTGAGTTAGGTAGAGATAACCTAAGTCTCATTTCGATCTTCGGATCCTTATGAGTCCGGCAGTCTGCATGCCTTTGAGTGAGTTAGGTAGAGATAACCTAAGTCTCATTTCGATCTTCGGATCCTTATGAGTCCGGCAGTCTGTCTACCTTTGAGTGAGTTAGGTTGAGATAACCTAAGTCTCATTTCAATTTTCGGATCCTTATGAGTCCGGCAGTCTGCCTGCCTTTGAGTGAGATAGGTTGAGATAACCTAAGTCTCATTTTGATCTTCGGATCCTTATGAGTCCGGCAGTCTTTCTGTCTTTGAGTGAGTTAGGTTGAGATAAACTAAATCTCATTTCAATCCTCGGATCCTTATGAGTCCGGCAGTCTGTCTGCCTTTGAGTGAGTTAGGTTGAGATAACCTAAGTCTCATTTCAATCTTTGGATCCTTATGAGTCAAGCAGTCTGCCAGCCTTTGAGTGAGTTAGGTTGAGATCACCTAAGTCTCATTTCGATCTTCGGATCCTTATGAGTCCGTCAGTCTGCATGCCTTTGAGGGAGTTAGGTTGAGATAACCTAAGTCTCATTTCAATCTTTGGATCCTTATGAGTCAAGCAGTCTGCCAGCCTTTGAGTGAGTTAGGTTGAGATCACCTAAGTCTCATTTCGATCTTCGGATCCTTATGAGTCCGTCAGTCTGCATGCCTTTGAGGGAGTTAGGTTGAGATAACCTAAGTCTCATTTCAATCTTTGGATCCTTATGAGTCAAGCAGTCTGCCAGCCTTTGAGTGAGTTAGGTTGAGATCACCTAAGTCTCATTTCGATCTTCGGATCCTTATGAGTCCGTCAGTCTGCATGCCTTTGAGGGAGTTAGGTTGAGATAACCTAAGTCTCATTTCAATCTTTGGATCCTTATGAGTCAAGCAGTCTGCCAGCCTTTGAGTGAGTTAGGTTGAGATCACCTAAGTCTCATTTCGATCTTCGGATCCTTATGAGTCCGTCAGTCTGCATGCCTTTGAGGGAGTTAGGTTGAGATAACCTAAGTCTCATTTCAATCTTTGGATCCTTATGAGTCAAGCAGTCTGCCAGCCTTTGAGTGAGTTAGGTTGAGATCACCTAAGTCTCATTTCGATCTTCGGATCCTTATGAGTCCGTCAGTCTGCATGCCTTTGAGGGAGTTAGGTTGAGATAACCTAAGTCTCATTTCAATCTTTGGATCCTTATGAGTCAAGCAGTCTGCCAGCCTTTGAGTGAGTTAGGTTGAGATCACCTAAGTCTCATTTCGATCTTCGGATCCTTATGAGTCCGTCAGTCTGCATGCCTTTGAGGGAGTTAGGTTGAGATAACCTAAGTCTCATTTCAATCTTTGGATCCTTATGAGTCAAGCAGTCTGCCAGCCTTTGAGTGAGTTAGGTTGAGATCACCTAAGTCTCATTTCGATCTTCGGATCCTTATGAGTCCGTCAGTCTGCATGCCTTTGAGGGAGTTAGGTTGAGATAACCTAAGTCTCATTTCAATCTTTGGATCCTTATGAGTCAAGCAGTCTGCCAGCCTTTGAGTGAGTTAGGTTGAGATCACCTAAGTCTCATTTCGATCTTCGGATCCTTATGAGTCCGTCAGTCTGCATGCCTTTGAGGGAGTTAGGTTGAGATAACCTAAGTCTCATTTCAATCTTTGGATCCTTATGAGTCAAGCAGTCTGCCAGCCTTTGAGTGAGTTAGGTTGAGATCACCTAAGTCTCATTTCGATCTTCGGATCCTTATGAGTCCGTCAGTCTGCATGCCTTTGAGGGAGTTAGGTTGAGATAACCTAAGTCTCATTTCAATCTTTGGATCCTTATGAGTCAAGCAGTCTGCCAGCCTTTGAGTGAGTTAGGTTGAGATCACCTAAGTCTCATTTCGATCTTCGGATCCTTATGAGTCCGTCAGTCTGCATGCCTTTGAGTGAGTTAGGTTGAGATAACCTAAGTCTCATTTCGATCTTAGGATCCTTATGAGTCCGGCAATCTGTCTGTCTTTGAGTGAGTTAGGTTGAGATAACCTAAGTCTCATTTCGATCTTCGGATCCTTATGAGTCCGGCAGTCTGTCTGCCTTTGAGTGAGTTAGGTTGAGATAACCTAAGTCTCATTTCGATCTTCGGATCCTTATGAGTCCGGCAGTCTTTCTACCTTTGATTGAGTTAGGTTGAGATAAACTAAATCTCATTTCAATCCTCGGATCCTTATGAGTCCGGCAGTCTGCCTGCCTTTGAGTGAGTTAGGGTGAGATAACCTAAGTCTCATTTCGATCCTCGGATCCATATGAGTCCGGCAGTCTGCCTGCCTTTCAGTGAGTTAGGGTGAGATAACCTAAGTCTCATTTCGATCCTCGGATCCATATGAGTCCGGCAGTCTGCCTGCCTTTCAGTGAGTTAGGGTGAGATAACCTAAGTCTCATTTCGATCCTCGGATCCATATGAGTCCGGCAGTCTGCCTGCCTTTCAGTGAGTTAGGGTGAGATAACCTAAGTCTCATTTCAATCCTGGGATCCTTATGAGTCCGGCAGTCTGCCAGCCTTTGAGTGAGTTAGGTTGAGATAACCTAAGTCTCATTTCGACCTTCGGATCCTTATGAGTCCGGTAGTTTGTCTGCCTTTGAGTGAGTTAGGTTGAGATAACCTAAGTCTCATTTCGGTCCTCGGATCCTTATGATTTCGGCAGTCTGTCTGCCTTTGAGTGAGTTAGGTTGAGATAACCTAAGTCTCATTTCGATCTTCGGATCCTTATGAGTCCGGCAGTCTGCCAGCCTTTGAGTGAGTTAGGCTGAGATAACCTAAGTCTCATTTCGAGCTTCGGATCCTTATGAGTCCGGCAGTCTGCCAGCCTTTGAGTGAGTTAGGCTGAGATAACCTAAGTCTCATTTCGATCCTCGGATCCATATGAGTCCGGCAGTCTGCCTGCCTTTGAGTGAGTTAGGGTGAGATAACCTAAGTCTCATTTCGATCCTAGGATCCTTATGAGTCCGGCAGTCTGCCTGCCGTTGAGTGAGTTAGGTTGAGATAACCTAAGTCTCATTTCGATCCTCGGATCCTTATGAGTCCGGCAGTCTGTCTGCCTTTGAGTGAGTTAGGTTGAGATAACCTAAGTCTCATTTCGATCTTCGGATCCTTATGATTCCGGCATTCTGCACGCCTTTTAGTGAGTTAGGTTGAGATAACCTAAGTCTCATTTCGATCTTCGGATCCTTATGAGTCCGGCAGTCTGTCTGCATTTGAGTGAG
>NC_044931.1:13796178-13796802 GCF_003576645.1 Ipomoea triloba | reverse complement strand
AAATTGTGAGTTAATGTGTTCAATTGCACTTTTTAAAAGTTTATGGGCCTAATTGACTTTTCGTATAAAGTTTAGGGGCCTATTTGACCATTTTCCCTATATTAATTAACCATCAACATTATTGTATATTTATTTGAGAACAGTATTCTAGTCCAAAACCACATCAATTTATATTAAGTGCAAATTAGTACATTATATTTGATAACACTATCATGTACTATGCTCATTAAATTTGTTCAATATATCCATATATAAATCAAAATTTAATGTCTATAAATACTAAACTAATTAAATGTACATCATATGTATTTTCATTTACTCTATGGTAAGTTCATATGTTTACTCTAATAATATAACATGTATTCCTATTTTTTACTTTACATTTTCAATTATTTATAAGGTTAATCGCATTTTTACAATTTTCTTTCACTTTCAAAATGTCTTATTATTAAATTTAAAATTATTCACTATTTATTCTTCACTCATGTAATTCCCTCTTCTGTTTCAAAAACGGTCTCACTATCACATCACATTATAAAGAAATATCAATAAAATAATACACACAAATATATATATATATATATATATATATATATATATATATATATATATATATATATATAT
>NC_044931.1:13794498-13795178 GCF_003576645.1 Ipomoea triloba | reverse complement strand
TAATTTCTTTACCCAATATAATAGCATATATTAATAATTATTCTAATAATATATGTAGATATATTTATACTAACTAAATCAGGCCAAACCAGCCCAATTCAGCAATTTACATATATATAAATATAGAAAGCCCAAACAACTAACCCAATATGAATTACCCATACCCGACCCATTAAGTCCCCATATAAAAACCCAAACCCACCCAGACAAACCCAGACAACCCTTCCTACTTCCCCGTCATCTCCTTCGCTTCTCCTGTCTGAAACCCTCGCCCCAGACCACAAATGGAAACCATGCCAATTCTTTCACCCAAACACCAAATCAAACCTACGCTTGAAGCAAAGTTGACTAAAATTCACCGAGATTCGTTCATTTCTACCGATTAAAACCACTACACAGATGAATCCAAGGCTTCGACAACAAACAGTTCGCGGTAGAAATAGAGTACGTCTTCAATCGTAGATTATGAAAGATACCACCCCTCAGGTAACATATTGTTTATTTTGCATTTTTACAATCTATCTATGTAATCTGACCTAATTTCGGATAAACCCTAACAGATTTCTTAATCAATTTTGTAGATAAATTGACAGGATATGTATTTGCAAAAAACGCACAAGGATTTCGAATCCAAAAAGAAAAACACAACAACGAAAGGAAGATAAGCATTTGACTGTAAT
>NC_044931.1:13792192-13793498 GCF_003576645.1 Ipomoea triloba | reverse complement strand
TAACGATTTATATGTAAAATTTCACTGAAGATGGTAGGTGTATCTTTTTTTTATTGAAAAGATGGTAGGTGTATCTAAATTAAAAAGATTTTTTTTTAAATTCATGTTGTGCACACAATATTTAAAAATAATTTTTTTATTGTATGTATCTCATTTAACACATTTTCAATCTATAGATCTAGTGTTGAAAGAAGTAGAAAATGAAAACTAGTTTCTATTTCCAGTTTNTTTTTCAAATTTATTTTTTTAGATTAACGTTATAAAATTAACATAAGTTTAGTTTCGAGCGATTTTTAGACCTTATATTATTTTAAAATATATTTGGTTTAAATAGAATAAACATAATTTTCACTTGTAAGTCCAATATATGTAAAATTTTTACATTTGATATCCAAACCAAATTTATTTTTTTATAAGACATAACTAATAACCTATTAAGTTAACATAAAATTTAGTTTAAATAATATTAATATTTTTTGAGCTAATATTTAAACTATTTTTGATATATTCATTTGAATGGCATGCATATAATATATAATATTTATTTTGAATTCTAATATAATAATATATGTGAAAGTTTGATATCCGATATCTGGACCAAACTCGTATTCGATATAACATAATTAAAAATATCTGAACCAATAATCAATTGAGTTCAATCAAAATATAAAACATGGTATGGATTTCAATTTTAAATTTTGATAATGTAAATGATGTATAATTTTAAGCATAAGCAAATAAGTTATGTTTAAATAAGTAATGCAAGTATAAAAGATAGTTGATGATGATAAGTAAAAGAAGATGATAATAAATGTAATCATAGTAATGAATAAATATGTAAGTAAATAATGGTGAGAATGTTGTTATAGTGACATATAGTCTAATAGATGATAGATGATTCTGTTTTCCATTTAGAAAACAATTTTTAATAGTGTTTCAGTTTTCTAGAAAACTGAAAAATTGTTTCCTGTTTTCAAAATGGAAAACTGTGCTAGTAAACATGTTTTCTGTTTTCTGTTCTCCAATTTTCCAAATTTTCATAAAACTGGCGAAAATTTCCAGTTAGTAAACGTGCCCTTTATTTCTTAATTCACACTCGTTCAGGCCAAAGTTCGAGCCTAGGCCGTGCATGGAATAGTTAGGGGCCTAGGTCGTGCCTACACCCAATCCTAGGCTAGTTACGAGATGGGCTCGGGCTTTTTTTTAATTAGACCAAGACGATCCCGAACCAAGCTAATCCTGGTGAAGCCCATGCCTAATTTTTCCTGGCCAATTCAGGGAGGTTTAATTCTAGACCAGAGTTAAT
>NC_044931.1:13790963-13791192 GCF_003576645.1 Ipomoea triloba | reverse complement strand
CCTTTGTTTATATTGCCTAGAGATCCTTCTTTGAAAAATCCTTTAAAAGTTTTTCAAAGCACGAGATAATTCTTCTAATATGGATAGCATGTTGTCGGGACATCTTCTCTTTGATCTGAGCAGGTTCGATGACTGGAAAACACGCATGCTTGCGTATCTATCAGCCCTCCATGATGAGATGGCCGAAGTTATAACATCTGGACCAGTCAAGATCATGATGGTAAACACG
>NC_044931.1:13790415-13790788 GCF_003576645.1 Ipomoea triloba | reverse complement strand
ACCGTGGCCATGAAGAAGTTCGAGGACTTCAAGATGAAGCCAGGGGAGAGCATCGACAGCATGGAATCTCGTTTCATGAAGCTATCAATAGAGATCAGTGATCTCGAGAAGGAGATTCCACAAAAGGAGCTAAACCTGAAGGTCCTACGAGGCCTTACCAAGGAGTGGGAAATGAAGGTGATCACAATGCGTGATCACAGGGATTTGAAGAACACCACAACCGACCAACTATTCAGAGATCTCAAAGCCTTCGAATTTGAGATGTTTCCAAGAGATGTGGACAGACGGAATGTGGCACTGGTTGCGGACCAACCAACCACCTCCTCAAGGTCAGATCCTAATTCCACTGATTTTTTATCTGACGAACAGTTTG
>NC_044931.1:13788879-13789415 GCF_003576645.1 Ipomoea triloba | reverse complement strand
GGACCCTTCTTCCTCTTGCATTAGGTTCAACTTGTGGTGGTGGAGGTGGTGGTTCTCCTCTTGCCATTGTTCTGCTTGTGCTTCTTCCTCATAATTCTTTTTCAAGGCTTGCTCTTAGGTTTTTCCCATTTCCTATGAAAAATAAGGAAATGTAAGTCTGTACTCCACCCATAGGGAACCTAATGTTTTAGTGGGACACATCTCAAGCAAGAAACTCATAGGTAACCGGAGTATATGTCGGTCCTCTCCATTCGAATACTTTGCTCCATTGCGGNNACTCCACGCATAGGGAACCTAATGTTTTAGTGGGACACATCTCAAGCAAGAAACTCATAGGTAACCGGAGTATATGTCGGTCCTCTCCGTTCGAATACTTTGCTCCATTGCGGTTGTCTTAGCAACCGATTTACCATGTCTTCAAACCCAAATTTCCTTAGCATACTCGGATCAAAGTATTTCACTCCAATTAAATTCTCTGACTTATACATATCCACAAGCGCCAATTGTTCATGAGTTAAGCCTCGAAGGACCCTTCT
>NC_044931.1:13787520-13787879 GCF_003576645.1 Ipomoea triloba | reverse complement strand
TTTAAACCGCTAAACCGCTAAGCGAGAGAAGTTGCGCGGAGAGAGAGGTTCAAGTACATTTTGCGCGCAGTACATGACGGATGCGATCGTACGAGCACTAATGCACCGGATCCCATCAGAACACCGATGTTAAGCGTGCTTGGGCGACAGTAGTACTAGGATGTGTGACCCCCTGGGAAGTCCTCGTGTTGCATCCCCCACCCTCTTTTTAATTTTTCTTTTAAACCGCTGGACCGCTCGCTAAGGGTACTATCCTTTTAAACCACTAAACCGCTAAGCGAGAGAAGTTGCGCGGAGAGAGAGGGTCAAGTACATTTTGCGCGTAGTACATGACGGATGCGATCATACCAGCACTAATG
>NC_044931.1:13786144-13786697 GCF_003576645.1 Ipomoea triloba | reverse complement strand
TTTAAACCGCTAAACCGCTAAGCGAGAGAAGTTGCGCGGAGAGAGAGGTTCAAGTACATTTTGCGCGCAGTACATGACGGATGCGATCGTACGAGCACTAATGCACCGGATCCCATCAGAACACCGATGTTAAGCGTGCTTGGGCGACAGTAGTACTAGGATGTGTGACCCCCTGGGAAGTCCTCGTGTTGCATCCCCCACCCTCTTTTTAATTTTTCTTTTAAACCGCTGGACCGCTCGCTAAGGCTACTATCCTTTTAAACCACTAAACCGCTAAGCGAGAGAAGTTGCGCGGAGAGAGAGGGTCAAGTACATTTTGCGCGCAGTACGTGACGGATGCGATCATACCAGCACTAATGCACCGGATCCCATCAGAACTCCGAAGTTAAGCGTGCTTGGGCGAGAGTAGTACTAGGATGGGTGACCCCCTAGGAAGTCTTCGTGTTACATCCCCCACCCTCTTTTCAATTTTTTCTTTTAAACCGCTGGACCGCTCGCTAAGAGTACTATCCTTTTAAACCGCTAAACCGCTAAGCGAGAGAAGTTGCGCGGA
>NC_044931.1:13784510-13785144 GCF_003576645.1 Ipomoea triloba | reverse complement strand
GTCCAGCGGTTTAAAAGAAAGATTAAAAAGAGGGTGGGGGATGCAACACGAGGACTTCCCAGGGGGTCACCCATCCTACCCATCCTAGTACTACTCTCGCCCAAGCACGCTTAACTTCGGAGTTCTGATGGGATCCGGTGCATTAGTGCTGGTATGATCGCATCCGTCACGTATTGCGCGCAAAATGTACTTGACCCTCTCTCTCCGCGCAACTTCTCTCGCTTAGCGGTTTAGCGGTTTAAAAGGATAGTACCCTTAGCGAGCGGTCCAGCGGTTTAAAAGAAAGATTAAAAAGAGGGTGGGGGATGCAACACGAGGACTTCCCAGGGGGTCACCCATCCTACCCATCCTAGTACTACTCTCGCCCAAGCACGCTTAACTTCGGAGTTCTGATGGGATCCGGTGCATTAGTGCTGGTATGATCGCATCCGTCACGTACTGCGCGCAAAATGTACTTGACCCTCCCTCTCCGCGCAACTTCTCTCGCTTAGCGGTTTAGCGGTTTAAAAGGATAGTTCCCTTAGCGAGCGGTCTAGCGGTTTAAAAGAAAGATTAAAAAGAGGGTGGGGGATGCAACACGAGGACTTCCCAGGGGGTCACCCATCCTAGTACTACTCTCGCCCAAGCACGCTTA
>NC_044931.1:13784068-13784305 GCF_003576645.1 Ipomoea triloba | reverse complement strand
TTAGCGGTTTAAAAGGATAGTACCCTTAGCGAGCGGTCCAGCGGTTTAAAAGAAAGATTAAAAAGAGGGTGGGGGATGCAACACGAGGACTTCCCAGGGGGTCACCCATCCTAGTACTACTCTCGCCCAAGCACGCTTAGCTCCGGAGTTCTGATGGGATCCGGTGCATTAGTGCTGGTATGATCGCATCCGTCACGTACTGCGCGCAAAATGTACTTGACCCTCTCTCTCCGCGCA
>NC_044931.1:13781388-13783068 GCF_003576645.1 Ipomoea triloba | reverse complement strand
AAACCGCTAAGCGAGAGAAGTTGCGCGGAGAGAGAGGGTCAAGTACATTTTGCGCGCAGTACGTGACGGATGCGATCATACCGGTACTAATGCACCGAATCCCATCAGAACTCCGAAGTCAAGCGTGCTTGGGCGAGAGTAGTACTAGGATGGGTGACCCCCTGGGAAGTCCTCGTGTTGCATCCCCCACCCTCTTTTTAATCTTTCTTTTAAACCGCTGGACCGCTCGCTAAGGGTACTATCCTTTTAAACCGCTAAACCGCTAAGCGAGAGAAGTTGCGCGGAGAGAGAGGGTCAAGTACATTTTGCGCGCAGTACGTGACGGATGCGATCATACCAGCACTAATGCTCCGAATCGCATCAGAACTCCGAAGTGAAGCGTGCTTGGGCGAGAGTAGTACTAGGATGGGTGACCCCCTGGGAAGTCCTCGTGTTGCATCCCCCACCCTCTTTTTAATCTTTCTTTTAAACCGCTGGACCGCTCGCTAAGGATACTATCCTTTTAAACCGCTAAACCGCTAAGTGAGAGAAGTTGCGCGGAGAGCGAGGGTCAAGTACATTTTGCGCGCAATACGTGGCGGACCCCCTGGGAAGTCCTCGTGTTGCATCCCCCACCCTCTTTTTAATCTTTCTTTTAAACCGCTGGACCGCTCACTAAGGATACTATCCTTTTAAACCGCTAAACCGCTAAGCGAGAGAAGTTGCGCGGAGAGAGAGGGTCAAGTACATTTTGCGCGCAGTACGTAACGGATGCGATCATACCAGCACTAATGCACCGGATCCCATCAGAACTCCGAAGTTAAGCGTGCTTGGGCGAGAGTAGTACTAGGATGGGTGACCCCCTGGGAAGTCCTCGTGTTGCATCCCCCACCCTTTTTTTAATCTTTCTTTTAAACCGCTGGACCGCACGCTAAGGGTACTATCCTTTTAAACCGCTAAACCGCTTATCGAGAGAAATTGCGCGGAGAGAGAGGGTCAAGTACATTTTGCGCGCAGTACGTGACGGACCCCTTGGGAAGTCCTCGTGTTGCATCCCCCACCCTCTTTTTAATCTGTCTTTTAAACCGCTGGACCGCTCGCTAAGGGTACTATCCTTTTAAACCGCTAAACCGCTAAGCGAGAGAAGTTGCGCGGAGAGAGAGGGTCAAGTACATTTTGCGCGCAGTACGTGACGGATGCGATCATACCAGCACTAATGCACCGAATCCCATCAGAACTCCGAAGTGAAGCGTGCTTGGGCGAGAGTAGTACTAGGATGGGTGACCCCCTGGGAAGTCCTCGTGTTGCATCCCCCACCCTCTTTTTAATCTTTCTTTTAAACCGCTGGACCGCTCGCTAAGGGTACTATCCTTTTAAACCGCTAAACCGCTAAGCGAGAGAAGTTGCGCGGAGAGAGAGGGTCAAGTACATTTTGCGCGCAGTACGTGACGGATGCGATCATACCAGCACTAATGCACCGGATCCCATCAGAACTCCGAAGTTAAGCGTGCTTGGGCGAGAGTAGTACTAGGATGGGTGACCCCCTGGGAAGTCCTCGTGTTGCATCCCCCACCCTCTTTTTAATCTTTCTTTTAAACCGCTGCACCGCTCGCTAAGGGTACTATCCTTTTAAACCGCTAAACCGCTAAGCGAGAGAAGTTGCGCGGAGAGAGAGGGTCAAGTACATTTTGCGCGCAGTAC
>NC_044931.1:13779859-13780388 GCF_003576645.1 Ipomoea triloba | reverse complement strand
TAGAGAAGTTAGGAAGTGGTTCGAGAGTCTTGTTGTCATGCCCCGGAGAGGCTTTTAGTTTTCTCTCACCTTTGGTCCTAATTCTCCACTGCTTTTATTTTCATTAACCATAAACACACTATGATGCATCATGGCTCACTAGAAATTCATTTCATAGCTTTTCCTTATTCATTTAAACAATTTTCTTTGTATCTCGTTTACTACAACATTCATTCATTCAATATTCTTTGATACTTTGTGACAATGACGCGAATGAGTAAATGCTACATATTCCATTGATTAAAGACTTGTCAATACTTCTAATTTGACCTCCCTAGATGCCGACACAATCCGTGGGTAACCCCAACAATCTTTTATTTTAACAACCACAAAACCGCTGTAAATCAAATGGCGTCGTCGCTAGGGGGGCAAAACGGTTGATATTGACTTGTGTTTTATCTTTGGAATATTCGCAATGTTTTGACTTCAATTAACTTGTTGTTTATACTTTGTTTGTACTAACCTCCCTAAAACAACTACTTTTTGTTCG
>NC_044931.1:13776235-13777566 GCF_003576645.1 Ipomoea triloba | reverse complement strand
AAACGGTTGATATTGACTTGTGTTTTATCTTTGGAATATTCGCAATGTTTTGACTTCAATTCACTTGTTGTTTTTACTTTGTTTGTACTAACCTCCCTAAAACAACTACTTTTTGTTCGTGTTGTAAACTTTGATTCTTTCAACATTTTTGTAGGGTGAATGCAAACGAAGGCTAGGGCCAACCAAGGCCTACTCCCTCTCAATCTTGAAATAAACAGAGCAACAAGGAGAAGGACAAAAAAAAAAGGTCAAACCTAGGGAGATCCTAGTAGACCGAGAGGAGAATGGTATTTCCTAAACCTCCCGAGAATAACCACATTTGCAATGCAATTTTTCATTGACCATAACACACTATGATGCATCATGGCTCACTAGAAATTCATTTCCTAGACTTTCCTTATTGATTTAAACAATTTTCTTTGTATCTCGTTTACTACTACATTCAATCATTCAATATTCTTTGATACTTTGTGACAATGACGCGAATGAGTAAATGCTACATATTCCATTGATTAAAGACTTGTCAATACTTCTAATTTGACCTCCCTAGATGCCGACACAACCCGGGGTAACCCCAACAATCTTTTATTTTAACAACCACAAAACAGCAGTAAATTAAATGGCGTCGTCGCTAGGGAGGGCAAACGGTTGATATTGACTTGTGTTTTATCTTTGGAATATTCGCAATGTTTTGACTTCAATTCACTTGTTGTTTATACTTTGTTTGTACTAACCTCCCTAAAACAACTACTTTTTGTTCGTGTTGTAAACTTTGATTCTTTCAACATTTTTGTAGGGTCAATGCAAACGAGGGCTAGGGCCAACCAAGGCCTACTCCCTCTCAATCTTGAAATAAACAGAGCAACAAGGAGAAGGACAAAAAAAAGGTCAAACCTAGGGAGATCCTAGTAGACCGAGAGGAGAATGGTATTTCCTAAACCTCCCGAGAATAACCACCTTTGTAATGCAATTTTTCATTGACCATAACACACTATGATGCATCATGGCTCACTAGAAATTCATTTCCTAGACTTTCCTTATTGATTTCAACAATTTTCTTTGTATCTCGTTTACTACTACATTCAATCATTCAATATTCTTTGATACTTTGTGACAATGACGCGAATGAGTAAATGCTACATATTCCATTGATTAAAGACTTGTCAATACTTCTAATTTGACCTCCCTAGATGCCGACACAACCCGGGGTAACCCCAACAATCTTTTATTTTATCAACCACAAAACAGCAGTAAATCAAATGGCGTCGTCGCTAGGGAGGGCAAACGGTTGATATTGACTTGTGTTTTATCTTTGGAATATTCGCAATGTT
>NC_044931.1:13771694-13775235 GCF_003576645.1 Ipomoea triloba | reverse complement strand
GGATTAATCTCACAATGTTTTTTTTTTTTTTTTTGAAAACAAAGGCAGAACGATTTCATTAAGCACTCAACAAAGCAGCAATACAATCAGGAGGGTTGAAAACCCAAAAACCCCGGACAAACACAGAACCAATTGCCCTTGCAAGAACGTGAGCCACATGATTCGCTGAGCGCTTAATCTGGCGAGCTGATAAGTTGCCAATACCTCTAGCAATAAAGCAACATTGCTTCACAATAGACCCGACTTATGAAAAGTCAAGAGTATGAGAATTAAAAGCTAAACAGAAATTTAAACAATTAGTTTCAAGAATAACATTATTATGCCCAAGATTTTTGAGCCAAGCTAACGCTTCCTTGAACGTCATGGATTCAGCTAGAAAAGGATCACGAACACAATAGTTAAAAGTACCAAAATGTGTATGCTAATAAAAATGATCCTTTTATACGACATAAACAAAGAGTTATTTTTTTTATTTTATAAAAATGTGACTAAACATCTCCAAGACATCTTCAAATAAAAGTGATTGAATCTCTTGAGGCGGGAAGTTGAAGAAAAATAAACTAAACTAGTTTACACATGTAGTTCAGTTAGTTTTTAGGTGACAAGTTGTGGGCAATGATGTAGGATGTGGGCGTAGTGGAGTTTCACCCTCTTGTGGGGATGACTCTTTGTGGGCATTAGGCACTAATCCTTTACCAAATCGGCCGTTGAGTCGTTGAGATTTACCCATTCACAATTTTGTCAATCAGGATGTGGAGACGCTTGTGTGAGGACTTTCGCATTTTGTGTGCAAAAATAGACAAAACTATTAGAGTGTTCCACATTAAAAGATCATAAAGAAATATATATATATATATATATATATATATATATATATATATATATTATCCCAGGTTCAATTAACTAATAGGTTTTTTTTTTCATTAGTTTGACTCATCAAATGCATTATGACATGTGGGGATATACAAAACTTATATTGTACCTATCGACTCGATCCAATGTCCTTTGGACACTTTATCGACATCCAAGGTTGGGAAACCAACATTCTTGAGTTAGTCTTCAGTCGTCAAAATGTCTACTTTGTCGCAACACCACTTAAAGTGACATCGAGACTACCACGCTCATGATCGACCTCCTGTGCTATAAAAGTCATGCTCAACTCCAACATTTATAGGGACTTTTGGGGACCAGACTTACCTTAGTATATTTCTTAGTCCAAGCAAAAGTTTTTTACTTGATTCACTTGTAACTAAAGAGTGCACTTGTAACAAAAGGACCTTTCCTACACTGGGTATATTATCAATCAATGCTTTAGTATTATGTCTAGTTTCGAATTTTTTAGTTTGTCGTTTTATTAAGAGGTCAGTGAATCTGATAGCCCACACTCTAGCTAGGGGGGCATACTCTCAGTCTTACTCTCGTAGTTGGGACAATGTCCTCCCTGATTGTATTCGTTCACTTTTATCTTTTTCCAGTTTATAGCGTTTCCTTTGGCTTTCAAAAACAAAAAACAAAAAAACAAAAAAACAAAAAAACAAAACAAAAAAACAAAACAAAAAAGAAAAAAAAAAAAACAAACAAACAAACAAACCAGTGCACTAAGGCTTATAATTAATAACATCGATCAACTAACCCTACTTCTTTATTTTCTTACATCTCTGTGTACATATTACATGAGGTATAACTCATAAACTATAACACTATCATGACCAAATTTGTATCTAAGCATAACTCTTATTCATTTCTCTTGGTATTCTTGTGTTTTTCTTAAATACACAATATTATTACCACTTGCCCCTCATAAATTATAATTCAATTATTTGCATTGATTAATTTAGAGTCTTTCATATAGTCATAAAGTACATTAAAAACTATGTTACACACAAAAATAAAATTGAAAAATAATAAAAATTCAATAAAACAGGTACAAAGAAAAAAAGAAATTAATATTACAATAATAAAAAACCAGAGTTAAAGACTTAAAGTAAGTCAAAGAGAATAATAATAAAAATGTTTAATAAGTCGAGATTATGATTCCCTTAAATGGGGTGATTATGGTGAAACCACATACAATTGCCTCGTCAATAATTGATCCTTATTTATACTGGACCAACCGCACTCAATGAAAATGACACGCTGTAAAATAATAATAATAATAATAATAATAATAATAATAATAATAAGAGTTAATACCTGTTTTAATTTGTCATAGATGTATTATAGGTAGCAATCAACTTTTAATCATTTTTATCATAACATTCACATTTAGTCATAATATTATTATGACATGATCACTTTTGGTCATCCGTCAACAAAATTGTTAAAATATCATTAAATACAAAGACATTTTGATAATTTTTATACAAAGTGAGTTGATCCCGCTATATTTTTATGTTTATTTTTTTAAAATGTAATTAAAGACTGAAACGTCTTTGTATTTGACGACTTTAAAACTATTTTGTTAATAGAGAATAAAAAATGGCCATTTAACAATAATATTAGCACTAAATGTAGAGATTTTGATAAAAGATGACTAAAAATGGACTGTTATCTATAAATTTAAGACCAAAAATGAAGTTAAGTCTAATAATAATAATAAGGGTCACACTTGTGTGAGACCGTCTCACGGATCCTTATTCTTGAGAAGTGTCGGGTCGGGTTGAATCAACATGCAAATGTCATACTTATATGCGCAAATGTCATACTTATATGCTCAAATATAATACTAATTAGGAATAAAATTTTTGTCACTTATAATGCAAAATGTAATACTTTTGAAGAAAAATGTATATTAATAATTTTGCATTTTGATGTAAAAGTATCATATTTTTCATAAAAAATATTACATTTTTCAAAATAAGTAATGTTCCTCTTACTTATAAGGAAAAATATAATACTTTTGAAGAAAAGTGTAATATTTTAAATCAAAATGTAATAGTATTACATTTCCCTTAAAAGTATTACATTTACCATTACAAGTATCAAAAATTTTATTCTCGATTAGTATTACATTAGAGCATATAAATATGACACTTGTGCATCTAAATATCACGTTTTCACATTAATTCGATCCGACTCGACCCGTCTCACGATGAAACGGCTTCACACAAATTTTTGCTTAATAATAATAAGGAATAAGGGCCAAATTGGCCACTGAACGTAATGCCAAAGTGCAATCAGGCCACTCAACCAAAAAAACATGCAATTACACCATTCAACAAATTAAATGTGTGCAATTTCACCTAGCAGTCGGCTTTCTCCCTTCCCATCCGGTCACCTACTGACGTGGAGTTGAGTTGGCTTTTTTTTTCTTTTCCTATTTTCTTTTCTGTCTTTCCTCTCTGTTCTGGACCTGAGTTGGCCTTTTTTTTTTTCTTTTCCTATTTTATTTTCTTCCTTTCCTCTCTGTTCTTGAAGCGTGTCTTCTCCGGCTTCCTTCATTAATCATAATGACTAGTTGATTACCAAGTCTGAAGAGTACTCCAGCCCAGCACCAAAACCAGGTGATCTGAAAAAACAAATAAAAATAAAAAGAATCATG
>NC_044931.1:13770108-13770694 GCF_003576645.1 Ipomoea triloba | reverse complement strand
TCTTGTTCTGCGAACTGTCTTCAAAGTCTTCCAAGTCTTCTGAACTGTCTACTGAACTAAACTATTACAAACCTTGCATACTAACAGAGAACCTGTTTTTAAACTATCTGCTGAACTAGCAGAATTGTCACAAGAGCTTGGTACAACATAGGGTTTTTTCAAAACAGTTTTTACTTGGTAATTTTATTAACAATCTCCCCCTTTGTAGCAAGTTTCTTGGCAATTCATAACAATCTTCCTAAAGCATCAGTGATAGTTAAAAACAGCGTTCATTCAAATAACATAGTTTTCAAAACAGATTCAAAAGAAATTGAACTTGAAGATGATTATATCATCTTCACACAAAAACTAAGCTTACAATTTTTGAAATGAGAAAGAAATCTTCATAGCAAACAGATCTGGGGTCATCTTCATCAAAAAAAGGAACCAAGTAATAATAACCAACAGTAACCAATGCTTAGAATGGTAACAGTAACCAATGCTTAGAATGGTTGTTCCTACTCCCCCTATTGCCAGGAACTTGTGAATCTGTAGCCACAAGACTCCTTAGCAGGACCAAGTAGAAAAGCAACCCAGGTGTTAAAAC
>NC_044931.1:13768824-13769108 GCF_003576645.1 Ipomoea triloba | reverse complement strand
CACCACCGTGTGGAAGAAACGCATACTCACTAGGCAATGGAAGACTTATACTCACAACCGTGTAGAAGACATATACCCATTAGCCAGTAGCAGACTCGTATTCCCACTACCGTGTGGAAGAAACGCATACTCACTAGGCAATGGAAGACTTATGCTCACTACCGTGTGGAAGACATATACCCATTAGCCAGTGGCAGACTCGTATTCCCATCATAGTGTGGAAGAAACGCCTACTCACTAGGCAACGGAAGACTTATACTCACCACCGTGTGGAAGACATATAC
>NC_044931.1:13768039-13768647 GCF_003576645.1 Ipomoea triloba | reverse complement strand
AGTGGCCGACTCGTATTCCAACCACCGTGTACAAGACATATACCCATCAGCCTGTGGCAAACTCATATTCCAACCACTGTGTGGAAGAAACGCATACTCACTAAGCAATGGAAGGCTTATACTCACCACCGTGTGGAAGACATATACCCATTAGCCAGTGGCAGACTCGTATTCTCACCACCGTGTGGAAGAAACGCATACTCACTAGGCAATGGAAGACTTATACTCACAACCGTGTGGAAGACATATACCTATTAGCCAGCGGCAGACTCGTATTCTCACCACCGTGTCGAAGAAACGCATACTCACTAGGCAATGGAAGACTTATACTCACAACCATGTGGAAGACATATACCTATTAGCCAGCGGCAGACTCGTATTCTCACCACCGTGTCGAAGAAACGCATACTCACTAAGCAACGGAAGGCTTATACTCACCACCGTGTGGAAGAAACGCATACTCACTAGGCAATGGAAGACTTATACTCACAACCATGTGGAAGACATATATCCATTAGCCAGCAGCAGACTCGTATTCCCACTACCGTGTGGAAGAAACGCATACTCACTAGGCAATGGAAGACTTATACTCACAACCGTGTGGAAGA
>NC_044931.1:13766263-13767039 GCF_003576645.1 Ipomoea triloba | reverse complement strand
CAGTCTTCAGTCTTCGTGTCTTCAATCTTCAGATCTTCAAGTCTTCGGCTTGAGGTCTTTGCCTCGAAGTCTTGCTTGGAATGATAGAAAATTACTCTTGAACTGTAAGAACTTCGCCTAACAACTTCTGGACAAGGATTCGTCCTTCTAATAAACAAAAAGACAAAGTAAAGGATTTGGGGGTCTCCTCGGGTCTTTGGTATCATCAAAATCAATGGTTTGGGGTTCCTAACAATTTCTCCCTTTTTGATGATGCCAACACCTATACTCGAACCATTTGGCTATTTGTATCCAAGAAAGGACTTTTATTATCATAGCCGAATAGTGGAGTTTAACAATTCATAAACGAGGAGTAAGAATACTAGATAATACACACACGCATGAACCCCACAAACTTGTCTTTTATTTCATCAAAATATGCAAACATTACAAAATATAGCAATTGAAAATAATGGAGGACTGAAAATCATATTTTATCCTCGTCTTTGCTGGTCTTCTTCTTGTTCAGTCTTTCCAATTTTTCAGCTTCCAATAGATCAAGCATGTCATTGATCTCTTTTCTAGCTTTAAGCACATCCAGACCTTCAATCTTGTACGAATATTTCTTGTTGATATTAAGCATGAGATAGTTTTGACTTGCTCCGCCAAGATTGTTTCCTAAGATGATTCGCCACTTCCACCATTTGATCAGTTCCGGTGCAGTCATTCCATCCAGGAAGCTTTGTCCAGTTGCAGTCATGATCTGTATAATTCCTTTCATCTTGAAATCATCTTCG